>NC_073238.2:9945000-10245000 GCF_029281585.2 Gorilla gorilla gorilla | reverse complement strand
TTCCATTCCATTCCATTCCATTCCATTCCATTCCATTCCATTCCATTCCATTCTACTGGTGTCCATTCCATTCCATTCCATTCCATTGCATTCTATTGCATTCCATTCCATTCCATTCCATTCCATTCCATTCCACTCCACTCCACTCCACTCCACTCCATTCCACTCCACTCCACTCCGGTACATTCCATTCCATTCCATTCCATTCCATTCCATTCCATTCCGTGCTTCTCGGGTACATTCCGTTCCGTTCCATTCCATTCCATTCCATTCCATTCCATTCCGTTCCAGTGCACTCTACTCCACTCCACTCCACTCCACTCCACTCCGGTACATTCCATTCCATTCCATTCCATTCCATTCCATTCCATTTCCATTCCCATTCCATTTCCATTCCCGTTCCATTTCCATTCCCGTTTCTTTTCCATTCCCGTTCCATTTCCATTCCAGTTCCATTACCATTCCCGTTCCATTTCCATTCCCGATCCATTTCCATTCCCGTTCCATTTCCATTCCCGTTCCATTTCCATTCCCGTTCCATTACCATTCCCGTTCCATTTCCGTTCCCGTTCCGTTTCCGTTCCCGTTCCATTTCCGTTCTCGTTCCGTTTCCGTTCCCGTTCCATTTCCATTCCCGTTCCATTTCCGTTCCCGTTCCATTTCCATTCCCGTTCCATTTCCATTCCCTTTCCATTTCCATTTCATTCCATTCCGTTCTGCTCGGGTACATTCCATTCCATTCCATTGCATTCCATTCCGTTCTGCTCCTGTCCATTCCATTCCATTCCATTCCGTTCCATTCCGTTCTACTCGGGTAGATTCCATTCCATTCCATTCCATTCCATTCCATTCCATTCCATTCCATTCCATTCAACTGGTGTCCATTCCATTCCATTCCATTCCATTGCATTCCATTGCATTCCATTCCATTCCGTTCCGTTCTACTCGGTTACATTCCATTCAATTCCATTCCATTCCGTTCTACTCGGGTAGATTCCATTCCATTCCATTCCATTCCTTTCCATTCCATTGCATTCCATTGCATTGCATTGCATTCAATTCCATTCCATTCCATTCCATTCCATTCCATTCCATTCCATTCCATTCCATTCCGTTCCGTTCAACTCGGTTACATTCCATTCAATTACATTCCATTCCGTTCTACTCGGTTTCACTCCATTCCATTCCATTCCATTCCATTCCATGGAATTCCATTCCATTCCATTCCATTCCATTCCATTCCATTCCATTCCATTCCATTCCATTGAATTCCATTCCATTCCATTCCATTCCATTCCATTCCATTCCATTCCATAGAATTCCATTCCATTCCATTCCATTCCATGGAATTCCATTCCATTCCATTCCATTCCGTTCCTTTCCGTCCCGTTCCTTTCCGTTCCGTTCCGTTGCGTTCCGTTCCGTTCTACTCGGGTTGATTCCATTCTATTCCATTCCATTCCATTCGATCCCATTTGATTCCATTCGATTCCATTCAATTCCATTCGATTCCATTCCATTCCACTCCATTCCATTCCATTGAATTCCATTCCATTCCATTCCATTCCATTCCATTCCATTCCATTCCATTCCATGGAATTCCATTCCATTCCATTCCATTCCATTCCATAGAATTCCATTCCATTCCATTCCATTCCACTGAATTCCGTTCCATTCCTTTCCATTCCGTTCCGTTCCGTTCCGTTCCGTTCCGTTGCGTTCCGTTCCGTTCCGTTGTGTTCCGTTCCGTTCTACTCGGGTTGATTCCATTCTATTCCATTCCATTCCAATCCATTCCGTTCCATTCCATTGAATTCCATTCCATTCCATTCCATTCCATTCCATTCCATTCCATTGAATTCCATTCCGTTCCATTCCATTCCATTGAATTCCATTCCATTCCATTCCATTCCATTCCATTCCATTCCATTCCATTCCATTCCATTCCATTGAATTCCATTCCATTCCATTGAATTCCATTCCGTTCCATTCCATTCCATTGAATTCCATTCCATTCCATTCCATTCCATTCCATTCCATTCCATTCCATTCCATTCCATTCCATTCCATCCCATTCCATTCCATTCCATTCCATTCCGTTCTACTCGGGTTGATTCCATTCTATTCCATTCCATTCCATTCGATCCCATTTGATTCCATTCGATTCCATTCAATTCCATTCGATTCCATTCCATTCCACTCCATTCCATTCCATTGAATTCCATTCCATTCCATTCCATTCCATTCCATTCCATTCCATTCCATTCCATTCCATTCTACTGGTGTCCATTCCATTCCATTCCATTCCATTCCATTCCATTCCATTCCATTCCATTCCTTTCCATTCCATTGCATTCCATTGCATTCCATTCCATTCCATTCCATTCCATTGAATTCCATTCCATTCCATTCCATTCCATGGAATTCCGTTCCATTCCATTCCATTCCGTTCCGTTCCGTCCCGTTCCGTTCCGTTCCGTTCCGTTGCGTTCCGTTCCGTTCTACTCTGGTTGATTCCATTCTATTCCATTCCATTCCATTCGATTCCATTCGATTCCATTCGATTCCACTCCATTCCATTCCATAGAATTCCATTCCATTCCATTCCATTCCATTGAATTCCATTCCATTCCATTCCATTCCATTGAATTCCATTCCATTCCATTCCATTCCATTCCATTGAATTCCATTCCATTCCATTCTACTGGTGTCCATTCCATTCCATTCCATTCCATTGCATTCTATTGCATTCCATTCCATTCCATTCCATTCCATTCCATTCCATTCCACTCCACTCCACTCCACTCCACTCCATTCCACTCCACTCCACTCTGGTACATTCCATTCCATTCCATTCCATTCCATTCCATTCCATTCCGTGCTTCTCGGGTACATTCCGTTCCGTTCCATTCCATTCCATTCCATTCCATTCCGTTCCAGTGCACTCTACTCCACTCCACTCCACTCCATTCCACTCCGGTACATTCCATTCCATTCCATTCCATTCCATTCCATTCCATTTCCATTCCCATTCCATTTCCATTCCCGTTCCATTTCCATTCCCGTTTCTTTTCCATTCCCGTTCCATTTCCATTCCAGTTCCATTACCATTCCCGTTCCATTTCCATTCCCGATCCATTTCCATTCCCGTTCCATTTCCATTCCCGTTCCATTTCCATTCCCGTTCTATTACCATTCCCGTTCCATTTCCGTTCCCGTTCCGTTTCCGCTCCCGTTCCATTTCCGTTCTCGTTCCGTTTCCGTTCCCGTTCCATTTCCATTCCCGTTCCATTTCCGTTCCCGTTCCATTTCCATTCCCGTTCCATTTCCATTCCCTTTCCATTTCCATTTCATTCCATTCCGTTCTGCTCGGGTACATTCCATTCCATTCCATTGCATTCCATTCCGTTCTGCTCCTGTCCATTCCATTCCATTCCATTCCGTTCCATTCCGTTCTACTCGGGTAGATTCCATTCCATTCCATTCCATTCCATTCCATTCCATTCCATTCCATTCCATTCAACTGGTGTCCATTCCATTCCATTCCATTCCATTGCATTCCATTCCATTCCATTCCATTCCGTTCCGTTCTACTCGGTTACATTCCATTCAATTCCATTCCATTCCGTTCTACTCGGGTAGATTCCATTCCATTCCATTCCATTCCTTTCCATTCCATTGCATTCCATTGCATTGCATTGCACTCAATTCCATTCCATTCCATTCCATTCCATTCCATTCCATTCCATTCCATTCCATTCCATTCCATTCCATTGAATTCCATTCCATTCCATTCCATTCCATTCCATTCCATTCCATTCCATTCCATTCTACTGGTGTCCATTCCATTCCATTCCATTCCATTGCATTCTATTGCATTCCATTCCATTCCATTCCATTCCATTCCACTCCACTCCACTCCACTCCACTCCATTCCACTCCACTCCACTCCGGTACATTCCATTCCATTCCATTCCATTCCATTCCATTCCATTCCGTGCTTCTCGGGTACATTCCGTTCCGTTCCATTCCATTCCATTCCATTCCATTCCGTTCCAGTGCACTCTACTCCACTCCACTCCACTCCACTCCACTCCGGTACATTCCATTCCATTCCATTCCATTCCATTCCATTCCATTCCATTTCCATTCCCATTCCATTTCCATTCCCGTTCCATTTCCATTCCCGTTTCTTTTCCATTCCCGTTCCATTTCCATTCCAGTTCCATTACCATTCCCGTTCCATTTCCATTCCCGATCCATTTCCATTCCCGTTCCATTTCCATTCCCGTTCCATTTCCATTCCCGTTCCATTACCATTCCCGTTCCATTTCCGTTCCCGTTCCGTTTCCGTTCCCGTTCCATTTCCGTTCTCGTTCCGTTTCCGTTCCCGTTCCATTTCCATTCCCGTTCCATTTCCATTCCCTTTCCATTTCCATTTCATTCCATTCCGTTCTGCTCGGGTACATTCCATTCCATTCCATTGCATTCCATTCCGTTCTGCTCCTGTCCATTCCATTCCATTCCATTCCGTTCCATTCCGTTCTACTCGGGTAGATTCCATTCCATTCCATTCCATTCCATTCCATTCCATTCCATTCCATTCCATTCAACTGGTGTCCATTCCATTCCATTCCATTCCATTGCATTCCATTCCATTCCATTCCGTTCCGTTCTACTCGGTTACATTCCATTCAATTCCATTCCATTCCGTTCTACTCGGGTAGATTCCATTCCATTCCATTCCATTCCTTTCCATTCCATTGCATTCCATTGCATTGCATTGCACTCAATTCCATTCCATTCCATTCCATTCCATTCCATTCCATTCCATTCCATTCCATTCCATTCCGTTCCGTTCAACTCGGTTACATTCCATTCAATTACATTCCATTCCGTTCTACTCGGTTTCATTCCATTCCATTCCATTCCATTCCATTCCAAACCATTCCATTCCATTCCATTCCGTTCTACTCGGGTACATTCCATTCCATTCCATTCCATTCCATTCCATTGAATTCCATTCCATTCCATTCCATTCCATGGAATTCCGTTCCATTCCATTCCATTGCGTTCCGTTCCGTCCCGTTCCGTTCCGTTCCGTTCCGTTGCGTTCCGTTCCGTTCTACTCGGGTTGATTCCATTCTATTCCATTCCATTCCATTCGATTCCATTCGATTCCATTCGATTCCACTCCATTCCATTCCATAGAATTCCATTCCATTCCATTCCATTCCATTGAATTCCATTCCATTCCATTCCATTCCATTGAATTCCATTCCATTCCATTCCATTCCATTGAATTCCATTCCATTCCATTCCATTCCATTCCATTCCATTCCATTCCATTCTACTGGTGTCCATTCCATTCCATTCCATTCCATTCCATTCCATTCCATTCCTTTCCATTCCATTGCATTCCATTGCATTCCATTCCATTCCATTCCATTCCATTCCATTCCATTCCATTCCATTCCACTCCACTCCACTCCACTCCACTCCATTCCACTCCACTCCACTCCGGTACATTCCATTCCATTCCATTCCATTCCATTCCATTCCATTCCGTGCTTCTCGGGTACATTCCGTTCCGTTCCATTCCATTCCATTCCATTCCATTCCGTTCCAGTGCACTCCACTGCACTCCACTCCACTCCAGTACATTCCATTCCATTCCATTCCATTCCATTCCATTCCATTCCATTCCATTCCATTTCCATTCCCATTCCATTTCCATTCCCGTTCCATTTCCATTCCCGTTTCTTTTCCATTCCCGTTCCATTTCCATTCCAGTTCCATTACCATTCCCGTTCCATTTCCATTCCCGATCCATTTCCATTCCCGTTCCATTTCCATTCCCGTTCCATTTCCATTCCCGTTCCATTACCATTCACGTTCCATTTCCGTTCCCGTTCCGTTTCCGTTCCCGTTCCATTTCCGTTCTCGTTCCGTTTCCGTTCCCGTTCCATTTCCATTCCCGTTCCATTTCCGTTCCCGTTCCATTTCCATTCCCGTTCCATTTCCATTCCCTTTCCATTTCCATTTCATTCCATTCCATTCTGCTCGGGTACATTCCATTCCATTCCATTGCATTCCATTCCGTTCTGCTCCTGTCCATTCCATTCCATTCCATTCCGTTCCATTCCGTTCTACTCGGGTAGATTCCATTCCATTCCATTCCATTCCATTCCATTCCATTCCATTCCATTCCATTCCATTCCATTCCATTCCATTCAACTGGTGTCCATTCCATTCCATTCCATTCCATTCCATTCCATTCCATTCCATTCCATCCCATTCCATTCCATTCCATTCCATTCCGTTCCGTTCTACTCGGTTACATTCCATTCAATTCCATTCCATTCCGTTCTACTCGGGTAGATTCCATTCCATTCCATTCCATTCCTTCCCATTCCATTGCATTCCATTGCATTGCATTGCACTCAATTCCATTCCATTCCATTCCATTCCATTCCATTCCATTCCATTCCATTTCGTTCCGTTCAACTCGGTTACATTCCATTCAATTACATTCCATTCCGTTCTACTCGGTTACATTCCATTCCATTCCATTAAATTCCATTCCAATCCATTCCATTCCATTCCATTCCATTCCACTCCATTGCATTCCATTCCATTCCATTCCATTCCATTCCATTCCATTCCATTCCATTCCACTCCATTCCATTCCACTCCACTGCACTCCACTCCACTACACTCCACTCCATTCCACTCCCTTCCATTCCATTAAATTGAATTCCATTCCTTTCCATTCCATTCCATTCCATTCCATTCCATTCCATTCCATTCCACTCCATTCCATTCCAATCCACTCCACTCCACTCCACTCCACTCCATTCCATTCCCTTCCATTCCATTCAATTGAATTGCATTGAATTCCATTCCATTCCATTCCATAACATTTCATTCCATTCCATTCCATTCCATTCCATTCCATTCCATTCCGTTCTACTCGGGTTGATTCCATTCTATTCCATTCCATTCCATTCGATTCCATTCGATTCCATTCGATTCCATTCGTTTCCATTCCATTCCATTCCATTCTATTCCATTGAATTCCATTCCATTCCATTCCATTCCATTCCATTCCATTCCATTGCATTCCATTCCATTGAATTGCATTGAATTCCATTCCATTGAATTCCATTCCATTCCATTCCATTCCATTCCATTCCATTGAATTCCATTCCATTCCATTCCATTCCATTCCATTCCATTGAATTCCATTCCATTCCATTCTATTCCATGGAATTCCGTTCCATTCCATTCCATTCCGTTCCGTTCCGTCCCGTTCCGTTCCGTTCCGTTCCGTTGCGTTCCGTTCTGTTCTACTCGGGTTGATTCCATTCTATTCCATTCCATTCCATTCGATTCCATTCGATTCCATTCGATTCCACTCCATTCCATTCCATAGAATTCCATTCCATTCCATTCCATTCCATTGAATTCCATTCCATTCCATTCCATTCCATTGAATTCCATTCCATTCCATTCCATTCCATTGAATTTCATTCCATTCCATTCCATTCCATTCCATTCCATTCCATTCCATTATACTGGTGTCCATTCCATTCCATTCCATTCCATTCCATTCCATTCCATTCCTTTCCATTCCATTGCATTCCATTGCATTCCATTCCATTCCATTCCATTCCATTCCATTCCATTCCATTCCATTCCATTCCATTCCACTCCACTCCACTCCACTCCACTCCATTCCACTCCACTCCACTCCGGTACATTCCATTCCATTCCATTCCATTCCATTCCATTCCATTCCATTCCGTGCTTCTCGGGTACATTCCGTTCCGTTCCATTCCATTCCATTCCATTCCATTCCGTTCCAGTGCACTCTACTCCACTCCACTCCACTCCACTCCACTCCGGTACATTCCATTCCATTCCATTCCATTCCATTCCATTCCATTCCATTTCCATTCCCATTCCATTTCCATTCCCGTTCCATTTCCATTCCCGTTTCTTTTCCATTCCCGTTCCATTTCCATTCCAGTTCCATTACCATTCCCGTTCCATTTCCATTCCCGATCCATTTCCATTCCCGTTCCATTTCCATTCCCGTTCCATTTCCATTCCCGTTCCATTACCATTCTCGTTCCATTTCCGTTCCCGTTCCGTTTCCGTTCCCGTTCCATTTCCGTTCTCGTTCCGTTTCCGTTCCCGTTCCATTTCCATTCCCGTTCCATTTCCGTTCCCGTTCCATTTCCATTCCCGTTCCATTTCCATTCCCTTTCCATTTCCATTTCATTCCATTCCATTCTGCTCGGGTACATTCCATTCCATTCCATTGCATTCCATTCCGTTCTGCTCCTGTCCATTCCATTCCATTCCATTCCGTTCCATTCCGTTCTACTCGGGTAGATTCCATTCCATTCCATTCCATTCCATTCCATTCCATTCCATTCCATTCCATTCCATTCCATTCAACTGGTGTCCATTCCATTCCATTCCATTCCATTCCATTCCATTCCATTCCATTGCATTCCATTCCATTCCATTCCATTCCGTTCCGTTCTACTCGGTTACATTCCATTCAATTCCATTCCATTCCGTTCTACTCGGGTAGATTCCATTCCATTCCATTCCATTCCTTCCCATTCCATTGCATTCCATTGCATTGCATTGCACTCAATTCCATTCCATTCCATTCCATTCCATTCCATTCCATTCCATTCCATTCCGTTCCGTTCAACTCGGTTACATTCCATTCAATTACATTCCATTCCGTTTTACTCGGTTACATTCCATTCCATTCCATTCCATTCCATTCCAATCCATTCCATTCCATTCCATTCCGTTCTACTCGGGTACCTTCCGTTCCATTCCATTCCATTCCATTCCATTCCATTCCATTCCTTTCCGTTCTACTTTGGTACATTCCATTCCATTCCATTCCATTCCATTCCATTACATTACATTACATTACATTCCATTCCGTTCTACTCAGGTTGATTCCATTCTATTCCATTCCATTCCATTCCATTCCATTCCATTCCATTCCATTCCATTCGATTCCATTCCATTCCATTCCATTGAATTCCATTCCATTCCATTCCATTCCATGGAATTCCATTCCATTGCATTCCATTCCATTCCATTCCATTCCATTCCATTGAATTCCATTCCATTGCATTCCATTCCATTCCATTGAATTCCATTCCTTTCCATTCCATTCCATTGAATTCCATTCCATTCCATTCCATTCCATTCCATTCCATTCCATTCCATTCCATTCCATTGAATTCCATTCCATTCCATTCCATTCCATTCCATTCCATCCCATTCCATTCCATTCCATTCCATTCCGTTCTACTCGGGTTGATTCCATTCTATTCCATTCCATTCCATTCGATCCCATTTGATTCCATTCGATTCCATTCAATTCCATTCGATTCCATTCCATTCCACTCCATTCCATTCCATTGAATTCCATTCCATTCCATTCCATTTCATTCCATTCCATTCCATTCCATTAAATTCCTTTCCATTCCATTGCATTCCATTGCATTCCATTCCATTCCATTCCATTCCATTCCATTCCATTCCATTCCATTCCACTCCACACCACTCCACTCCACTCCATTCCACTCCGCTCCACTCCGGTACATTCCATTCCATTCCTTTCCATTCCATTCCATTCCATTCCGTGCTTCTCAGGTACATTCCGTTCCGTTCCATTCCATTCCATTCCATTCCATTCCGTTCCAGTGCACTCTACTCCACTCCACTCCACTCCACTCCGGTACATTCCATTCCATTCCATTCCATTCCATTCCATTCCATTTCCATTCCCATTCCATTTCCATTCCCGTTCCATTTCCATTCCCGTTTCTTTTCCATTCCCGTTCCATTTCCATTCCCGTTCCATTACCATTCCCGTTCCATTTCCATTCCCGATCCATTTCCATTCCCGTTCCTTTTCCATTCCCGTTCCATTTCCATTCCCGTTCCATTACCATTCCCGTTCCATTTCCTTTCCCGTTCCGTTTCCGTTCCCGTTCCATTTCCGTTCTCGTTCCGTTTCCGTTCCCGTTCCATTTCCATTCCCGTTCCATTTCCGTTCCCGTTCCATTTCCATTCCCGTTCCATTTCCATTCCCTTTCCATTTCCATTTCATTCCATTCCGTTCTGCTCGGGTACATTCCATTCCATTCCATTGCATTCCATTCCGTTCTGCTCCTGTCCATTCCATTCCATTCCATTCCGTTCCATTCCGTTCTACTCGGGTAGATTCCATTCCATTCCATTCCATTCCATTCCATTCCATTCCATTCCATTCTACTGGTTTCCATTCCATTCCATTCCATTCCATTCCATTCCATTCCATTCCATTCCATTCCATTCCATTGCATTCCATTCCATTCCATTCCATTCCATTCCGTTCCGTTCTACTCGGTTACATTCCATTCAATTCCATTCCATTCCGTTCTACTCGGGTAGATTCCATTCCATTCCATTCCATTCCTTTCCATTCCATTGCATTCCATTGCATTGCATTGCACTCAATTCCATTCCATTCCATTCCATTCCATTCCATTCCATTCCATTCCATTCCGTTCCGTTCAACCCGGTTACATTCCATTCAATTACATTCCATTCCGTTCTACTCGGTTACCTTCCATTCCATTCCATTCCATTCCAATCCATTCCATTCCATTCCATTCCGTTCTACTCGGGTACATTGCATTCCATTCCATTCCATTCCATTCCATTCCATTCCATTCCATTCCATTCCATTCCATTCCATTCCGTTCTACTTTGGTACATTCCATTCCATTCCATTCCATTCCATTCCATTCCATTCCATTCCATTCCATTCCATTCCATTCCATTCCAATCCATTCCGTTCCATTCCATTGAATTCCATTCCATTCCATTCCATTCCATTCCACTGAATTCCGTTCCATTCCATTCCATTCCGTTCCGTTCCGTTCCGTTACGTTGCGTTCCGTTCCGTTCCGTTGTGTTCCGTTCCGTTCTACTCGGGTTGATTCCATTCTATTCCATTCCATTCCAATCCATTCCGTTCCATTCCATTGAATTCCATTCCATTCCATTCCATTCCATTCCATTCCATTCCTTTCCATTGAATTCCATTCCATTCCATTCCATTCCATTCCATTCCATTCCATTGAATTCCATTCCATTCCATTCCATTCCATGGAATTCCGTTCCATTCCATTCCATTCCGTTCCTTTCCGTCCCGTTCCGTTCCGTTCCGTTCCGTTGCGTTCCGTTCCGTTCTACTCGGGTTGATTCCATTCTATTCCATTCCATTCCATTCGATTCCATTCGATTCCATTCGATTCCACTCCATTCCATTCCATTGAATTCCATTCCATTCCATTCCATTCCATAGAATTCCATTCCATTCCATTCCATTCCATTGAATTCCATTCCATTCCATTCCATTCCATTCCATTCCATTCCATTCCATTCCATTCCATTCTACTGGTGTCCATTCCATTCCATTCCATTCCATTCCATTCCATTCCATTCCTTTCCATTCCATTGCATTCCATTGCATTCCATTCCATTCCATTCCATTGCATTCCATTCCATTCCACTCCACTCCACTCCACTCCACTCCATTCCACTCCACTCCACTCCGGTACATTCCATTCCATTCCATTCCATTCCATTCCATTCCATTCCGTGCTTCTCGGGTACATTCCGTTCCGTTCCATTCCATTCCATTCCATTCCATTCCGTTCCAGTGCACTCTACTCCACTCCACTCCACTCCACTCCACTCCGGTACATTCCATTCCATTCCATTCCATTCCATTCCATTCCATTCCATTTCCATTCCCATTCCATTTCCATTCCCGTTCCATTTCCATTCCCGTTTCTTTTCCATTCCCGTTCCATTTCCATTCCATTTCCATTACCATTCCCGTTCCATTTCCATTCCCGATCCATTTCCATTCCCGTTCCTTTTCCATTCCCGTTCCATTTCCATTCCCGTTCCGTTACCATTCCCGTTCCATTTCCGTTACCGTTCCGTTTCCGTTCCCGTTCCATTTCCGTTCTCGTTCCGTTTCCGTTCCCATTCCATTTCCATTCCCGTTCCATTTCCGTTCCCGTTCCATTTCCATTCCCGTTCCATTTCCGTTCCCGTTCCGTTTCCATTCCCGTTCTATTTCCATTCCCTTTCCATTTCCATTTCATTCCATTCCGTTCTGCTCGGGTACATTCCATTCCATTCCATTGCATTCCATTCCGTTCTGCTCCTGTCCATTCCATTCCATTCCATTCCGTTCCATTCCGTTCTACTCGGGTAGATTCCATTCCATTCCATTCCATTCCATTCCATTCCATTCCATTCCATTCCATTCCATTCTACTGGTGTCCATTCCATTCCATTCCATTCCATTCCATTCCATTCCATTCCATTGCATTCCATTCCATTCCATTCCATTCCATTCCATTCCGTTCCGTTCTACTCGGTTACATTCCATTCAATTCCATTCCATTCCGTTCTACTCGGGTAGATTCCATTCCATTCCATTCCATTAAATTCCTTTCCATTCCATTGCATTCCATTGCATTGCATTGCACTCAATACCATTCCATTCCATTCCATTCCATTCCATTCCATTCCATTCCATTCCATTCCATTCCGTTCCGTTCAACTCGGTTACATTCCATTCAATTACATTCCATTCCGTTCTACTCGGTTACATTCCATTCCATTCCATTCCATTCCATTCCAATCCATTCCATTCCATTCCATTCCGTTCTACTCGGGTACATTCCATTCCATTCCATTCCATTCCATTCCATTCCATTCCGTTCTACTTTGGTACATTCCATTCCATTCCATTCCATTCCATTCCATTACATTCCATTCCATTCCATTCCGTTCTACTCGGGTTGATTCCATTCTATTCCATTCCATTCCATTCCATTCCATTCCATTCCATTCCATTCCATTCCAATCGATTCCATTCCATTCCATTCCATTGATTTCCATTCCATTCCATTGAATTCCATTCCATTCCTTTCCATTCCATTCCATTGAATTCCATTCCGTTCCATTCCATTCCATTGAATTCCATTCCATTCCATTCCATTCCATTCCATTCCATTCCATTCCATTCCATTCCATTGAATTCCATTCCATTCCATCCCATCCCATTCCATTCCATTCCATTCCATTCCATTCCATTCCATTCCATTGAATTCCATTCCATTCCATTCCATTCCATTCCATTCCATTCCATTCCATTCCATTCCATTCCATTCTACTGGTGTCCATTCCATTCCATTCCATTCCATTCCATTCCATTCCATTCCATTCCATTCCTTTCCATTCCATTGCATTCCATTGCATTCCATTCCATTCCATTCCATTGCATTCCATTCCATTCCACTCCACTCCACTCCACTCCACTCCATTCCACTCCACTCCACTCCGGTACATTCCATTCCATTCCATTCCATTCCATTCCATTCCATTCCGTGCTTCTCGGGTACATTCCGTTCCGTTCCATTCCATTCCATTCCATTCCATTCCGTTCCAGTGCACTCTACTCCACTCCACTCCACTCCACTCCACTCCGGTACATTCCATTCCATTCCATTCCATTCCATTCCATTCCATTTCCATTCCCATTCCATTTCCATTCCCGTTCCATTTCCATTCCCGTTTCTTTTCCATTCCCGTTCCATTTCCATTCCATTTCCATTACCATTCCCGTTCCATTTCCATTCCCGATCCATTTCCATTCCCGTTCCTTTTCCATTCCCGTTCCATTTCCATTCCCGTTCCGTTACCATTCCCGTTCCATTTCCGTTCCCGTTCCGTTTCCGTTCCCGTTCCATTTCCGTTCTCGTTCCGTTTCCGTTCCCATTCCATTTCCATTCCCGTTCCATTTCCGTTCCCGTTCCATTTCCATTCCCGTTCCATTTCCGTTCCCGTTCCGTTTCCATTCCCGTTCTATTTCCATTCCCTTTCCATTTCCATTTCATTCCATTCCGTTCTGCTCGGGTACATTCCATTCCATTCCATTGCATTCCATTCCGTTCTGCTCCTGTCCATTCCATTCCATTCCATTCCGTTCCATTCCGTTCTACTCGGGTAGATTCCATTCCATTCCATTCCATTCCATTCCATTCCATTCTACTGGTGTCCATTCCATTCCATTCCATTCCATTCCATTCCATTCCATTCCATTCCATTGCATTCCATTCCATTCCATTCCATTCCATTCCGTTCCGTTCTACTCGGTTACATTCCATTCAATTCCATTCCATTCCGTTCTACTCGGGTAGATTCCATTCCATTCCATTCCATTAAATTCCTTTCCATTCCATTGCATTCCATTGCATTGCATTGCACTCAATACCATTCCATTCCATTCCATTCCATTCCATTCCATTCCATTCCATTCCATTCCATTCCATTCCGTTCCGTTCAACTCGGTTACATTCCATTCAATTACATTCCATTCCGTTCTACTCGGTTACATTCCATTCCATTCCATTCCATTCCATTCCAATCCATTCCATTCCATTCCATTCCGTTCTACTCGGGTACATTCCATTCCATTCCATTCCATTCCATTCCATTCCATTCCATTCCGTTCTACTTTGGTACATTCCATTCCATTCCATTCCATTCCATTCCATTCCATTCCATTCCATTCCATTCCATTCCATTCCATTCCGTTCTACTCGGGTTGATTCCATTCTATTCCATTCCATTCCATTCCATTCCATTCCATTCCATTCCAATCGATTCCATTCCATTCCATTCCATTGAATTCCATTCCATTCCATTCCATTCCATGGAATTCCATTCCATTCCATTCCATTCCATTGAATTCCATTCCATTCCATTCCATTCCATTCCATTGAATTCCATTCCGTTCCATTCCATTCCATTGAATTCCATTCCATTCCATTCCATTCCATTCCATTCCATTCCATTCCATTCCATTGAATTCCATTCCATTCCATTCCATTCCATTCCATTCCATTCCATTCCATCCCATTCCATTCCATTCCATTCCATTCCGTTCTACTCGGGTTGATTCCATTCTTTTCCATTCCATTCCATTCGATCCCATTTGATTCCATTCGATTCCATTCAATTCCATTCGATTCCATTCCATTCCACTCCATTCCATTCCATTGAATTCCATTCCATTCCATTCCATTCCATTACATTCCATTCCATTCCATTCCATTGAATTCCATTCCATTCCATTAAATTCCATTCCATTGAATTCCATTCCATTCCATTCCATTCCATTGAATTCCGTTCCATTCCATTCCATTCCGTTCCGTTCCGTCCCGTTCCGTTCCGTTCGGTTCCGTTGCGTTCCGTTCCGTTCTACTCGGGTTGATTAAATTCTATTCCATTCCATTCTATTCGATTCCATTCGATTCCAATCGATTCCATTCGATTCCATTCGATTCCATTGAATTCCATTCCATTCCATTCCATTCCATTGAATTCCGTTGCATTATATTCCATTCCGTTCCGTTCCGTCCCGTTCCGTTCCGTTCCGTTCCGTTGCGTGCCGTTCCGTTCTACTCGGGTTGATTCCATTCCATTCCATTCCATTCTATTCCATTCCATTCCATTCCATTCCATTCCATTGAATTCCATTCCATTCCATTCCATTCCATTCCATTCCATTCCATTCCGTTCTACTCGGGTTGATTCCATTCTATTCAATTCCATTCCATTCGATCTCATTCGATTCCATTCGATTCCATTCGATTCCACTCCATTCCATTCCATTGAATTCCATTCCAATCCATTCCATTCCATTCCATTCCATTGAATTCCATTCCATTCCATTGAATTCCATTCCATTCCATTGAATTCCATTCCATTCCATTCCATTCCAGTGAATTCCGTTCCATTCCATTCCATTCCATTCCATTCCATTCCATTGAATTCCATTCCTTTCCATTCCATAGAATTCCGTTCCATTCCATTCCATTCCATTCCATTCCATTCCATTCCATTCCATTCCATTCCATTGAATTCCATTCCATTCCATTCCATTCCTTTCCATTGAATTCCATTCTGTTCCATTCCATTCCTTTGAATTCCGTTCCATTCCATTCCATTCCATTCCTTTCCGTTCCGTTCCGTTCCGTTCCGTTCCATTGCTTTCCGCTCCGTTCTACTCGGGTTGATTCCATTCTTTTCCATTCCATTCCATTCGATCCCATTCGATTCCATTCGATTCCATTCGATTCCATTCGATTCCACTCCATTCCATTCCATAGAATTCCATTCCATTCCATTCCATTTGAATTCCATTCCATTCCATTCCATTCCATTCTATTCCATTCCATCCCATTCCATTCCATTCCATTCCATTCTACTCGGGTTGATTGCATTCTATTCCATTCCATTCCATTCGATTCCATTCGATTCCATTCGATTCCATTCGATTCCATTCGATTCCATTCCAATCCAATCCATTCCATTCCATTCCATTCCATTGAATTCCATTCCATTCCATAGAATTCCATTCCATTCCATTCCATTCCATTGAATTCCGTTCCTTTCCATTCCATTCCATTCCGTTCCGTTCCGTTCCGTTCCGTTGCGTTCCGTTCCGTTCAACTAGGGTTGATTCCATTCTATTCAATTCCATTCCATTCCATTCTACACGGGTTGATCATTCCATTCCGTTCCGTTCCGTTCCGTTCCGTTCCGTTCCGTTCCGTACCGTTCTACTCGGGTTGATTCCATTCTATTCCATTCCATTCCATTCGATTCCATTCGACTCCATTCCATTCCATTCCATTCCATTCCATTCCATTCCATTGCATTCCATTCCACTCCATTCCATTCCATTCCATTCCATTCCATTACATTCCATCCCGTTCCGTTCCGTTCCGTTCCGTTGCGTTCCGTTCCGTTCTACTCGGGTTGATTCCATTCTATTCCATTCCATTCCATTTGACTCCATTCGATTCCATTCCATTCCATTGCATTGAATTCCATTCCATTCCATTCCATTCCATTCCATTCCATTCCATTCCACTCCATTGAATTCCATTCCATTCCATTCCATTCCATTCCATTCCATTCCATTCCACTCCATTCCATTCCACTCCACTGCACTCCACTCCACTCCACTCCATTCCACTCCCTTCCATTCCATTAAATTGAATTCCATTCCATTCCATTCCATTCCATTCCATTCCATTCGATTCCACTCCATTCCATTCCATTGAATTCCATTCCATTCCATTCCATTCCATTCCATTCCATTGAATTCCATTCCATTCCATTCCATTCCATTCCATTCCATTCCATTGAATTCCATTCCATTCCATTGAATTCCATTCCATTCCATTCCATTCCATTGAATTCCGTTCCATTCCATTCCATTCCATTTCATTCCAATCCATTGAATTCCATTCCATTCCATTCCATAGAATTCCGTTCCATTCCATTCCATTCCATTCCATTCCATTCCATTCCATTGAATTCCATTCCATTCCATTCCATTCCTTTCCATTGAATTCCATTCTGTTCCATTCCATTCCTTTGAATTCCGTTCCAATCCATTCCATTCCATGCCTTTCCGTTCCGTTCCGTTCCTTTC
This sequence comes from Gorilla gorilla gorilla, assembly GCF_029281585.2. NCBI lineage: Eukaryota > Metazoa > Chordata > Mammalia > Primates > Hominidae > Gorilla > Gorilla gorilla. The sequence goes on along the minus strand of NC_073238.2, from coordinate 10,227,377 downwards.
CGTTCCGTTGCGTTCCGCACCGTTCTACTCGGGTTGATTCCATTCTATTCCATTCCATTCCATTCGATCCCATTCGATTCCATTCGATTCCATTCGATTCCATTCGATTCCACTCCATTCCATTCCATAGAATTCCATTCCATTCCATTCCATTTGAATTCCATTCCATTCCATTCCATTCCATTCTATTCCATTCCATCCCATTCCATTCCATTCCATTCCATTCTACTCGGGTTGATTGCATTCTATTCCATTCCATTCCATTCGATTCCATTCGATTCCATTCGATTCCATTCGATTCCATTCCATTCCATTCCATTCCATTCCATTCCATTCCATTCCATTGAATTCCATTTCATTCCATTCCATTCCATTCCATTGAATTCCATTCCATTCCATTCCATTCCATTCCATTCCATTCCATTCCATTCCATTCCATTCCATTCCATTGAATTCCATTCCATTCCATAGAATTCCATTCCATTCCATTCCATTCCATTGAATTCCGTTCCTTTCCATTCCATTCCATTCCGTTCCGTTCCGTTCCGTTCCGTTGCGTTCCGTTCCGTTCAACTAGGGTTGATTCCATTCTATTCAATTCCATTCCATTCCATTCTACACGGGTTGATCATTCCATTCCGTTGCGTTCCGTTCCGTTCCGTTCCGTTCCGTACCGTTCTACTCGGGTTGATTCCATTCTATTCCATTCCATTCCATTCGATTCCATTCGACTCCATTCCATTCCATTCCATTCCATTCCATTCCATTCCATTCCATTCCATTCCATTGCATTCCATTCCACTCCATTCCATTCCATTCCATTCCATTCCATTCCATTACATTCCGTTCCGTTCCGTTCCGTTCCGTTCCGTTGCGTTCCTTTCCGTTCTACTCGGGTTGATTCCATTCTATTCCATTCCATTCCATTTGACTCCATTCGATTCCATTCCATTCCATTGCATTGAATTCCATTCCATTCCATTCCATTCCATTCCATTCCATTCCATTCCACTCCATTGAATTCCATTCCATTCCATTCCATTCCATTCCATTCCATTCCATTCCATTCCATTCCACTCCATTCCATTCCACTCCACTGCACTCCACTCCACTCCACTCCACTCCATTCCACTCCCTTCCATTCCATTAAATTGAATTCCATTCCATTCCATTCCATTCCATTCCATTCCATTCCACTCCATTCCATTCCACTCCACTCCACTCCACTCCACTCCACTCCATTCCATTCCCTTCCATTCCATTCAATTGAATTGCATTGAATTCCATTCCATTCCATTCCATAACATTTCATTCCATTCCATTCCATTCCATTCCATTCCATTCCATTCCATTCCGTTCTACTCGGGTTGATTCCATTCTATTCCATTCCATTCCATTCGATTCCATTCGATTCCATTCGATTCCATTCGATTCCATTCGTTTCCATTCCATTCCATTCCATTCTATTCCATTGAATTCCATTCCATTCCATTCCATTCCATTCCATTCCATTGCATTCCATTCCATTGAATTCCATTGAATTCCATTCCATTGAATTCCATTGCATTCCATTCCATTCCATTCCATTCCATTCCATTGAATTCCATTCCATTCCATTCCATTCCATTGAATTCCATTCCATTCCATTCCATTCCATGGAATTCCGTTCCATTCCATTCCATTCCGTTCCGTTCCGTCCCGTTCCGTTCCGTTCCGTTCCGTTGCGTTCCGTTCCGTTCTACTCGGGTTGATTCCATTCTATTCCATTCCATTCCATTCGATTCCATTCGATTCCATTCGATTCCACTCCATTCCATTCCATAGAATTCCATTCCATTCCATTCCATTCCATTGAATTCCATTCCATTCCATTCCATTCCATTGAATTCCATTCCATTCCATTCCATTCCATTGAATTCCATTCCATTCCATTCCATTCCATTCCATTCCATTCCATTCCATTCCATTCTACTGGTGTCCATTCCATTCCATTCCATTCCATTCCATTCCATTCCATTCCATTCCTTTCCATTCCATTGCATTCTATTGCATTCCATTCCATTCCATTCCATTCCATTCCATTCCATTCCACTCCACTCCACTCCACTCCACTCCATTCCACTCCACTCCACTCCGGTACATTCCATTCCATTCCATTCCATTCCATTCCATTCCATTCCGTGCTTCTCGGGTACATTCCGTTCCGTTCCATTCCATTCCATTCCATTCCGTTCCAGTGCACTCTTCTCCACTCCACTCCACTCCACTCCACTCCGGTACATTCCATTCCATTCCATTCCATTCCATTCCATTCCATTTCCATTCCCATTCCTTTTCCATTCCCGTTCCATTTCCATTCCCGTTTCTTTTCCATTCCCGTTCCATTTCCATTCCAGTTCCATTACCATTCCCGTTCCATTTCCATTCCCGATCCATTTCCATTCCCGTTCCATTTCCATTCCCGTTCTATTTCCATTCCCGTTCCATTACCATTCCCGTTCCATTTCCGTTCCCGTTCCGTTTCCGTTCCCGTTCCATTTCCGTTCTCGTTCCGTTTCCGTTCCCGTTCCATTTCCATTCCCGTTCCATTTCCGTTCCCGTTCCATTTCCATTCCCGTTCCATTTCCCTTCCCTTTCCATTTCCATTTCATTCCATTCCGTTCTGCTCGGGTACATTCCATTCCATTCCATTGCATTCCATTCCGTTCTGCTCCTGTCCATTCCATTCCATTCCATTCCGTTCCATTCCGTTCTACTCGGGTAGATTCCATTCCATTCCATTCCATTCCATTCCATTCCATTCCATTCCATTCCATTCCATTCTACTGGTGTCCATTCCATTCCATTCCATTCCATTCCGTTCCATTCCATTCCATTCCATTGCATTCCATTCCATTCCATTCCATTCCATTCCGTTCCGTTCTACTCGGTTACATTCCATTCAATTCCATTCCATTCCGTTCTACTCGGGTAGATTCCATTCCATTCCATTCCATTCCTTTCCATTCCATTGCATTCCATTGCATTGCATTACACTCAATTCCATTCCATTCCATTCCATTCCATTCCATTCCGTTCCGTTCAACTCGGTTACATTCCATTCAATTACATTCCATTCCGTTCTACTCGGTTACATTCCATTCCATTCCATTCCATTCCATTCCAATCCATTCCGTTCCATTCCATTCCGTTCTACTCGGGTACATTCCATTCCATTCCATTCCATTCCATTCCATTCCATTCCATTCCATTCCATTCCATTCCGTTCTACTTTGGTACATTCCATTCCATTCCATTCCATTCCATTCCATTCCATTCCATTCCATTACATTCCATTCCATTCCATTCCGTTCGATTCCATTCCATTCCATTCCATTGAATTCCATTCCATTCCATTCCATTCCATGGAATTCCATTCCATTCCATTCCATTCCATTCCATTCCATTCCATTCCATTCCATTGAATTCCATTCCATTCCATTCCATTCCATGGAATTCCATTCCATTCCATTCCGTTCCATTCCATTCCATTCCATTCCATTCCATTCCATTGAATTCCATTCCATTCCATTCCATTCCATTCCATTCCATTCCATTGAATTCCATTCCATTCCATTCCATTCCATGGAATTCCGTTCCATTCCATTCCATTCCGTTCCTTTCCGTCCCGTTCCGTTCCGTTCCGTTCCGTTGCGTTCCGTTCCGTTCTACTCGGGTTGATTCCATTCTATTCCATTCCATTCCATTCGATCCCATTTGATTCCATTCGATTCCATTCAATTCCATTCGATTCCATTCCATTCCACTCCATTCCATTCCATTGAATTCCATTCCATTCCATTCCATTCCATTCCATTCCATTCCATTCCATGGAATTCCATTCCATTCCATTCCATTCCATTCCATAGAATTCCATTCCATTCCATTCCATTCCACTGAATTCCGTTCCATTCCATTCCATTCCGTTCCGTTCCGTTCCGTTCCGTTCCGTTCCGTTGCGTTCCGTTCCGTTCCGTTGTGTTCCGTTCCGTTCTACTCGGGTTGATTCCATTCTATTCCATTCCATTCCAATCCATTCCGTTCCATTCCATGGAATTCCATTCCATTCCATTCCATTCCATTCCATTCCATTCCATTCCATTCCATTGAATTCCATTCCATTCCATTCCATTCCTTTCCATTCCATTCCATGGAATTCCATTCCATTCCATTCCATTCCATGGAATTCCGTTCCATTCCATTCCATTCCGTTTCTTTCCGTCCCATTCCGTTCCGTTCCGTTCCGTTGCGTTCCGTTCCGTTCTACTCGGGTTGATTCCATTCTATTCCATTCCATTCCATTCGATTCCATTCGATTCCATTCGATTCCACTCCATTCCATTCCATAGAATTCCATTCCATTCCATTCCATTCCATTGAATTCCATTCCATTCCATTCCATTCCATAGAATTCCATTCCATTCCATTCCATTCCATTGAATTCCATTCCATTCCATTCCATTCCATTCCATTCCATTCCATTCCATTCCATTCCATTCCATTCCATTCTACTGGTGTCCATTCCATTCCATTCCATTCGATCCCATTCGATTCCATTCGATTCCATTCGATTCCACTCCATTCCATTCCATTGAATTCCATTCCATTCCATTCCATTCCATTCCATTCCACTCCACTCCACTCCACTCCACTCCATTCCACTCCACTCCACTCCGGTACATTCCATTCCATTCCATTCCATTCCATTCCATTCCATTCCGTGCTTCTCGGGTACATTCCGTTCCGTTCCATTCCATTCCATTCCATTCCATTCCGTTCCAGTGCACTCTACTCCACTCCACTCCACTCCACTCCACTCCGGTACATTCCATTCCATTCCATTCCATTCCATTCCATTCCATTTCCATTCCCATTCCATTTCCATTCCCGTTCCATTTCCATTCCCGTTTCTTTTCCATTCCCGTTCCATTTCCATTCCAGTTCCATTACCATTCCCGTTCCATTTCCATTCCCGATCCATTTCCATTCCCGTTCCATTTCCATTCCCGTTCCATTTCCATTCCCGTTCCATTACCATTCCCGTTCCATTTCCGTTCCCGTTCCGTTTCCGTTCCCGTTCCATTTCCGTTCTCGTTCCGTTTCCGTTCCCGTTCCATTTCCATTCCCGTTCCATTTCCGTTCCCGTTCCATTTCCATTCCCGTTCCATTTCCATTCCCTTTCCATTTCCATTTCATTCCATTCCGTTCTGCTCGGGTACATTCCATTCCATTCCATTGCATTCCATTCCGTTCTGCTCCTGTCCATTCCATTCCATTCCATTCCGTTCCATTCCGTTCTACTCGGGTAGATTCCATTCCATTCCATTCCATTCCATTCCATTCCATTCCATTCCATTCCATTCCATTCCATTCAACTGGTGTCCATTCCATTCCATTCCATTCCATTGCATTCCATTCCATTCCATTCCATTCCGTTCCGTTCTACTCGGTTACATTCCATTCAATTCCATTCCATTCCGTTCTACTCGGGTAGATTCCATTCCATTCCATTCCATTCCTTTCCATTCCATTGCATTCCATTGCATTGCATTGCACTCAATTCCATTCCATTCCATTCCATTCCATTCCATTCCATTCCATTCCATTCCATTCCGTTCCGTTCAACTCGGTTACATTCCATTCAATTACATTCCATTCCGTTCTACTCGGTTTCATTCCATTCCATTCCATTCCATTCCATTCCAATCCATTCCATTCCATTCCATTCCGTTCTACTCGGGTACATTCCATTCCATTCCATTCCATTCCATTCCATTCCATTCCATTCCGTTCTACTTTGGTACATTCCATTCCATTCCATTCCATTCCATTCCATTACATTACATTACATTCCATTCCATTCCGTTCTACTCGGGTTGATTCCATTCTATTCCATTCCATTCCATTCCATTCCATTCCATTCCATTCCATTCGATTCCATTCCATTCCATTCCATAGAATTCCATTCCATTCCATTCCATTCCATGGAATTCCATTCCATTCCATTCCATTCCATTCCATTCCATTCCATTCCATTGAATTCCATTCCATTCCATTCCATTCCATTCCATTGAATTCCATTCCGTTCCATTCCATTCCATTGAATTCCATTCCATTCCATTCCATTCCATTCCATTCCATTCCATCCCATCCCATTCCATTCCATTCCATCCCATTCCATTCCATTCCATTCCATTCCATTCCATTCCATTCCATTCCATCCCATTCCATTCCATTCCATTCCATTCCGTTCTACTCGGGTTGATTCCATTCTATTCCATTCCATTCCATTCGATCCCATTTGATTCCATTCGATTCCATTCAATTCCATTCGATTCCATTCCATTCCACTCCATTCCATTCCATTGAATTCCATTCCATTCCATTCCATTCCATTCCATTCCATTCCATTCCATGGAATTCCATTCCATTCCATTCCATTCCATTCCATAGAATTCCATTCCATTCCATTCCATTCCACTGAATTCCGTTCCATTCCATTCCATTCCGTTCCGTTCCGTTCCGTTCCGTTCCGTTCTGTTGCGTTCCGTTCCGTTCCGTTGTGTTCCGTTCCGTTCTACTCGGGTTGATTCCATTCTATTCCATTCCATTCCAATCCATTCCATTCCATTCCATGGAATTCCATTCCATTCCATTCCATTCCATGGAATTCCGTTCCATTCCATTCCATTCCGTTCCGTTCCGTCCCGTTCCGTTCCGTTCCGTTCCGTTGCGTTCCGTTCCGTTCTACTCGGGTTGATTCCATTCTATTCCATTCCATTCCATTCGATTCCATTCGATTCCATTCGATTCCACTCCATTCCATTCCATAGAATTCCATTCCATTCCATTCCATTCCATTGAATTCCATTCCATTCCATTCCATTCCATAGAATTCCATTCCATTCCATTGAATTCCATTCCATTGAATTCCATTCCATTCCATTCCATTCCATTCCATTCCATTCCATTCCATTCTACTGGTGTCCATTCCATTCCATTCCATTCCATTCCATTCCATTCCATTCCATTCCATTCCTTTCCATTCCATTGCATTCCATTGCATTCCATTCCATTCCATTCCATTCCATTCCATTCCATTCCATTCCATTCCACTCCACTCCACTCCGGTACATTCCATTCCATTCCATTCCATTCCATTCCATTCCATTCCATTCCATTGAATTCCATTCCATTCCATTCCATTCCATGGAATTCCTTTCCATTCCATTCCATTCCATTCCATTCCATTCCATTCCATTGAATTCCATTCCATTCCATTCCATTCCATTCCGTTCCATTCCATTCCATTCCATTCCATTCCATTCCATTCCATTCCATTCCATTCCATCCCATTCCATTCCATTCCATTCCATTCCGTTCTACTCGGGTTGATTCCATTCTATTCCATTCCATTCCATTCGATCCCATTTGATTCCATTCGATTCCATTCAATTCCATTCGATTCCATTCCATTCCACTCCATTCCATTCCATTGAATTCCATTCCATTCCATTACATTCCATTCCATTCCATTCCATTCCATTCCATTCCATTCTACTGGTGTCCATTCCATTCCATTCCATTCCATTCCATTCCATTCCATTCCATTCCATTCCATTCCTTTCCATTCCATTGCATTCCATTGCATTCCATTCCATTCCATTCCATTCCATTGAATTCCATTCCATTCCATTCCATTCCATGGAATTCCGTTCCATTCCATTCCATTCCGTTCCGTTCCGTCCCGTTCCGTTCCGTTCCGTTCCGTTGCGTTCCGTTCCGTTCTACTCGGGTTGATTCTATTCTATTCCATTCCATTCCATTCGATTCCATTCGATTCCATTCGATTCCACTCCATTCCATTCCATAGAATTCCATTCCATTCCATTCCATTCCATTGAATTCCATTCCATTCCATTCCATACCATTGAATTCCATTCCATTCCATTCCATTCCATTCCATTCCATTCCATTCCATTCCATTCCATTCTACTGGTGTCCATTCCATTCCATTCCATTCCATTGCATTCTATTGCATTCCATTCCATTCCATTCCATTCCATTCCATTCCACTCCACTCCACTCCACTCCACTCCATTCCACTCCACTCCACTCCGGTACATTCCATTCCATTCCATTCCATTCCATTCCATTCCATTCCGTGCTTCTCGGGTACATTCCGTTCCGTTCCATTCCATTCCATTCCATTCCATTCCATTCCGTTCCAGTGCACTCTACTCCACTCCACTCCACTCCACTCCACTCCGGTACATTCCATTCCATTCCATTCCATTCCATTCCATTCCATTTCCATTCCCATTCCATTTCCATTCCCGTTCCATTTCCATTCCCGTTTCTTTTCCATTCCCGTTCCATTTCCATTCCAGTTCCATTACCATTCCCGTTCCATTTCCATTCCCGATCCAATTCCATTCCCGTTCCATTTCCATTCCCGTTCCATTTCCATTCCCTTTCCATTACCATTCCCGTTCCATTTCCGTTAGCGTTCCGTTTCCGCTCCCGTTCCATTTCCGTTCTCGTTCCGTTTCCGTTCCCGTTCCATTTCCATTCCCGTTCCATTTCCGTTCCCGTTCCATTTCCATTCCCGTTCCATTTCCATTCCCTTTCCATTTCCATTTCATTCCATTCCGTTCTGCTCGGGTACATTCCATTCCATTCCATTGCATTCCATTCCGTTCTGCTCCTGTCCATTCCATTCCATTCCATTCCGTTCCATTCCGTTCTACTCGGGTAGATTCCATTCCATTCCATTCCATTCCATTCCATTCCATTCCATTCCATTCCATTCAACTGGTGTCCATTCCATTCCATTCCATTCCATTGCATTCCATTGCATTCCATTCCATTCCGTTCCGTTCTACTCGGTTACATTCCATTCAATTCCATTCCATTCCGTTCTACTCGGGTAGATTCCATTCCATTCCATTCCATTCCTTTCCATTCCATTGCATTCCATTGCATTGCATTGCATTCAATTCCATTCCATTCCATTCCATTCCATTCCATTCCATTCCATTCCATTCCATTCCATTCCATTCCATTCCATTCCATTCCATAGAATTCCATTCCATTCCATTCCATTCCATGGAATTCCGTTCCATTCCATTCCATTCCGTTCCTTTCCGTCCCGTTCCTTTCCGTTCCGTTCCGTTGCGTTCCGTTCCGTTCTACTCGGGTTGATTCCATTCTATTCCATTCCATTCCATTCGATCCCATTTGATTCCATTCGATTCCATTCAATTCCATTCGATTCCATTCCATTCCACTCCATTCCATTCCATTGAATTCCATTCCATTCCATTCCATTCCATTCCATTCCATTCCATTCCATTCCATGGAATTCCATTCCATTCCATTCCATTCCATTCCATAGAATTCCATTCCATTCCATTCCATTCCACTGAATTCCGTTCCATTCCTTTCCATTCCGTTCCGTTCCGTTCCGTTCCGTTCCGTTGCGTTCCGTTCCGTTCCGTTGTGTTCCGTTCCGTTCTACTCGGGTTGATTCCATTCTATTCCATTCCATTCCAATCCATTCCGTTCCATTCCATTGAATTCCATTCCATTCCATTCCATTCCATTCCATTCCATTGAATTCCATTCCGTTCCATTCCATTCCATTGAATTCCATTCCATTCCATTCCATTCCATTCCATTCCATTCCATTCCATTCCATTCCATTCCATTCCATTCCATTGAATTCCATTCCATTCCATTGAATTCCATTCCGTTCCATTCCATTCCATTGAATTCCATTCCATTCCATTCCATTCCATTCCATTCCATTCCATTCCATTCCATTCCATTCCATTCCATTCCATTCCATCCCATTCCATTCCATTCCATTCCATTCCGTTCTACTCGGGTTGATTCCATTCTATTCCATTCCATTCCATTCGATCCCATTTGATTCCATTCGATTCCATTCAATTCCATTCGATTCCATTCCATTCCACTCCATTCCATTCCATTGAATTCCATTCCATTCCATTCCATTCCATTCCATTCCATTCCATTCCATTCCATTCCATTCTACTGGTGTCCATTCCATTCCATTCCATTCCATTCCATTCCATTCCATTCCATTCCATTCCTTTCCATTCCATTGCATTCCATTGCATTCCATTCCATTCCATTCCATTCCATTGAATTCCATTCCATTCCATTCCATTCCATGGAATTCCGTTCCATTCCATTCCATTCCGTTCCGTTCCGTCCCGTTCCGTTCCGTTCCGTTCCGTTGCGTTCCGTTCCGTTCTACTCTGGTTGATTCCATTCTATTCCATTCCATTCCATTCGATTCCATTCGATTCCATTCGATTCCACTCCATTCCATTCCATAGAATTCCATTCCATTCCATTCCATTCCATTGAATTCCATTCCATTCCATTCCATTCCATTGAATTCCATTCCATTCCATTCCATTCCATTCCATTGAATTCTATTCCATTCCATTCTACTGGTGTCCATTCCATTCCATTCCATTCCATTGCATTCTATTGCATTCCATTCCATTCCATTCCATTCCATTCCATTCCATTCCACTCCACTCCACTCCACTCCACTCCATTCCACTCCACTCCACTCTGGTACATTCCATTCCATTCCATTCCATTCCATTCCGTGCTTCTCGGGTACATTCCGTTCCGTTCCATTCCATTCCATTCCATTCCATTCCGTTCCAGTGCACTCTACTCCACTCCACTCCACTCCATTCCACTCCGGTACATTCCATTCCATTCCATTCCATTCCATTCCATTCCATTTCCATTCCCATTCCATTTCCATTCCCGTTCCATTTCCATTCCCGTTTCTTTTCCATTCCCGTTCCATTTCCATTCCAGTTCCATTACCATTCCCGTTCCATTTCCATTCCCGATCCATTTCCATTCCCGTTCCATTTCCATTCCCGTTCCATTTCCATTCCCGTTCTATTACCATTCCCGTTCCATTTCCGTTCCCGTTCCGTTTCCGCTCCCGTTCCATTTCCGTTCTCGTTCCGTTTCCGTTCCCGTTCCATTTCCATTCCCGTTCCATTTCCGTTCCCGTTCCATTTCCATTCCCGTTCCATTTCCATTCCCTTTCCATTTCCATTTCATTCCATTCCGTTCTGCTCGGGTACATTCCATTCCATTCCATTGCATTCCATTCCGTTCTGCTCCTGTCCATTCCATTCCATTCCATTCCGTTCCATTCCGTTCTACTCGGGTAGATTCCATTCCATTCCATTCCATTCCATTCCATTCCATTCCATTCCATTCCATTCAACTGGTGTCCATTCCATTCCATTCCATTCCATTGCATTCCATTCCATTCCATTCCATTCCGTTCCGTTCTACTCGGTTACATTCCATTCAATTCCATTCCATTCCGTTCTACTCGGGTAGATTCCATTCCATTCCATTCCATTCCTTTCCATTCCATTGCATTCCATTGCATTGCATTGCACTCAATTCCATTCCATTCCATTCCATTCCATTCCATTCCATTCCATTCCATTCCATTCCGTTCCGTTCAACTCGGTTACATTCCATTCAATTACATTCCATTCCGTTCTACTCGGTTTCATTCCATTCCATTCCATTCCATTCCATTCCAATCCATTCCATTCCATTCCATTCCGTTCTACTCGGGTACATTCCATTCCATTCCATTCCATTCCATTCCATTCCATTCCATTCCATTCCATTCCATTCCGTTCTACTTTGGTACATTCCATTCCATTCCATTCCATTCCATTCCATTCCATTACATTACATTACATTACATTACATTCCGTTCTACTCGGGTTGATTCCATTCTATTCCATTCCATTCCATTCCATTCCATTCCATTCCATTCCATTCGATTCCATTCCATTCCATTCCATAGAATTCCATTCCATTCCATTCCATTCCATGGAATTCCATTCCATTCCATTCCATTCCATTCAATTCCATTCCATTCCATTCCATTCCATTGAATTCCATTCCATTCCATTCCATTCCATTCCATTGAATTCCATTCCGTTCCATTCCATTCCATTGAATTCCATTCCATTCCATTCCATTCCATTCCATTCCATTCCATCCCATCCCATTCCATTCCATTCCATTCCATTCCATTCCTTTCCATTCCATTCCATCCCATTCCATTCCATTCCATTCCATTCCGTTCTACTCGGGTTGATTCCATTCTATTCCATTCCATTCCATTCGATCCCATTTGATTCCATTCGATTCCATTCAATTCCATTCGATTCCATTCCATTCCACTCCATTCCATTCCATTGAATTCCATTCCATTCCATTCCATTCCATTCCATTCCATTCCATTCCATTCCATTCCATGGAATTCCATTCCATTCCATTCCATTCCATTCCATAGAATTCCATTCCATTCCATTCCATTCCATGGAATTCCGTTCCATTCCATTCCATTCCGTTCCGTTCCGTCCCGTTCCGTTCCGTTCCGTTCCGTTGCGTTCCGTTCCGTTCTACTCGGGTTGATTCCATTCTATTCCATTCCATTCCATTCGATTCCATTCGAATCCATTCGATTCCACTCCATTCCATTCCATAGAATTCCATTCCATTCCATTCCATTCCATTGAATTCCATTCCATTCCATTCCATTCCATAGAATTCCATTCCATTCCATTGAATTCCATTCCATTGAATTCCATTCCATTCCATTCCATTCCATTCCATTCCATTCCATTCTACTGGTGTCCATTCCATTCCATTCCATTCCATTCCATTCCATTCCATTCCATTCCATTCCTTTCCATTCCATTGCATTCCATTGCATTCCATTCCATTCCATTCCATTCCATTCCATTCCATTCCATTCCATTCCACTCCACTCCACTCCGGTACATTCCATTCCATTCCATTCCATTCCATTCCATTCCATTCCATTCCATTCCATTCGATTCCATTCCATTCCATTCCATTGAATTCCATTCCATTCCATTCCATTCCATGGAATTCCTTTCCATTCCATTCCATTCCATTCCATTCCATTCCATTCCATTGAATTCCATTCCATTCCATTCCATTCCATTCCGTTCCATTCCATTCCATTCCATTCCATTCCATTCCATTCCATTCCATTCCATTCCATCCCATTCCATTCCATTCCATTCCATTCCGTTCTACTCGGGTTGATTCCATTCTATTCCATTCCATTCCATTCGATCCCATTTGATTCCATTCGATTCCATTCAATTCCATTCGATTCCATTCCATTCCACTCCATTCCATTCCATTGAATTCCATTCCATTCCATTCCATTCCATTCCATTCCATTCCATTCCATTCCATTCCATTCTACTGGTGTCCATTCCATTCCATTCCATTCCATTCCATTCCATTCCATTCCATTCCATTCCATTCCATTCCTTTCCATTCCATTGCATTCCATTGCATTCCATTCCATTCCATTCCATTCCATTGAATTCCATTCCATTCCATTCCATTCCATGGAATTCCGTTCCATTCCATTCCATTCCGTTCCGTTCCGTCCCGTTCCGTTCCGTTCCGTTCCGTTGCGTTCCGTTCCGTTCTACTCGGGTTGATTCCATTCTATTCCATTCCATTCCATTCGATTCCATTCGATTCCATTCGATTCCACTCCATTCCATTCCATAGAATTCCATTCCATTCCATTCCATTCCATTCCATTCCATTCTACTGGTGTCCATTCCATTCCATTCCATTCCATTGCATTCTATTGCATTCCATTCCATTCCATTCCATTCCATTCCATTCCATTCCACTCCACTCCACTCCACTCCACTCCATTCCACTCCACTCCACTCCGGTACATTCCATTCCATTCCATTCCATTCCATTCCATTCCATTCCATTCCGTGCTTCTCGGGTACATTCCGTTCCGTTCCATTCCATTCCATTCCATTCCATTCCATTCCGTTCCAGTGCACTCTACTCCACTCCACTCCACTCCACTCCACTCCGGTACATTCCATTCCATTCCATTCCATTCCATTCCATTCCATTTCCATTCCCATTCCATTTCCATTCCCGTTCCATTTCCATTCCCGTTTCTTTTCCATTCCCGTTCCATTTCCATTCCAGTTCCATTACCATTCCCGTTCCATTTCCATTCCCGATCCATTTCCATTCCCGTTCCATTTCCATTCCCGTTCCATTTCCATTCCCGTTCCATTACCATTCCCGTTCCATTTCCGTTCCCGTTCCGTTTCCGTTCCCGTTCCATTTCCGTTCTCGTTCCGTTTCCGTTCCCGTTCCATTTCCATTCCCGTTCCGTTTCCGTTCCCGTTCCATTTCCATTCCCGTTCCATTTCCATTCCCTTTCCATTTCCATTTCATTCCATTCCGTTCTGCTCGGGTACATTCCATTCCATTCCATTGCATTCCATTCCGTTCTGCTCCTGTCCATTCCATTCCATTCCATTCCGTTCCATTCCGTTCTACTCGGGTAGATTCCATTCCATTCCATTCCATTCCATTCCATTCCATTCCATTCCATTCCATTCCATTCCATTCAACTGGTGTCCATTCCATTCCATTCCATTCCATTGCATTCCATTGCATTCCATTCCATTCCGTTCCGTTCTACTCGGTTACATTCCATTCAATTCCATTCCATTCCGTTCTACTCGGGTAGATTCCATTCCATTCCATTCCATTCCTTTCCATTCCATTGCATTCCATTGCATTGCATTGCATTCAATTCCATTCCATTCCATTCCATTCCATTCCATTCCATTCCATTCCATTCCGTTCCGTTCAACTCGGTTACATTCCATTCAATTACATTCCATTCCGTTCTACTCGGTTTCACTCCATTCCATTCCATTCCATTCCATTCCATGGAATTCCATTCCATTCCATTCCATTCCATTCCATTCCATTCCATTCCATTCCATTCCATTCCATTGAATTCCATTCCATTCCATTCCATTCCATTCCATTCCATTCCATAGAATTCCATTCCATTCCATTCCATTCCATGGAATTCCGTTCCATTCCATTCCATTCCGTTCCTTTCCGTCCCGTTCCTTTCCGTTCCGTTCCGTTGCGTTCCGTTCCGTTCTACTCGGGTTGATTCCATTCTATTCCATTCCATTCCATTCGATCCCATTTGATTCCATTCGATTCCATTCAATTCCATTCGATTCCATTCCATTCCACTCCATTCCATTCCATTGAATTCCATTCCATTCCATTCCATTCCATTCCATTCCATTCCATTCCATGGAATTCCATTCCATTCCATTCCATTCCATTCCATAGAATTCCATTCCATTCCATTCCATTCCACTGAATTCCGTTCCATTCCATTCCATTCCGTTCCGTTCCGTTCCGTTCCGTTCCGTTGCGTTCCGTTCCGTTCCGTTGTGTTCCGTTCGGTTCTACTCGGGTTGATTCCATTCTATTCCATTCCATTCCAATCCATTCCGTTCCATTCCATTGAATTCCATTCCATTCCATTCCATTCCATTCCATTCCATTCTATTGAATTCCATTCCGTTCCATTCCATTCCATTGAATTCCATTCCATTCCATTCCATTCCATTCCATTCCATTCCATTCCATTCCATTCCATTCCATTCCATTCCATTGAATTCCATTCCATTCCATTGAATTCCATTCCGTTCCATTCCATTCCATTGAATTCCATTCCATTCCATTCCATTCCATTCCATTCCATTCCATTCCATTCCATTCCATCCCATTCCATTCCATTCCATTCCATTCCGTTCTACTCGGGTTGATTCCATTCTATTCCATTCCATTCCATTCGATCCCATTTGATTCCATTCGATTCCATTCAATTCCATTCGATTCCATTCCATTCCACTCCATTCCATTCCATTGAATTCCATTCCATTCCATTCCATTCCATTCCATTCCATTCCATTCCATTCCATTCCATTCCATTCCATTCTACTGGTGTCCATTCCATTCCATTCCATTCCATTCCATTCCATTCCATTCCATTCCTTTCCATTCCATTGCATTCCATTGCATTCCATTCCATTCCATTCCATTCCATTGAATTCCATTCCATTCCATTCCATTCCATGGAATTCCGTTCCATTCCATTCCATTCCGTTCCGTTCCGTCCCGTTCCGTTCCGTTCCGTTCCGTTGCGTTCCGTTCCGTTCTACTCTGGTTGATTCCATTCTATTCCATTCCATTCCATTCGATTCCATTCGATTCCATTCGATTCCACTCCATTCCATTCCATAGAATTCCATTCCATTCCATTCCATTCCATTGAATTCCATTCCATTCCATTCCATTCCATTGAATTCCATTCCATTCCATTCCATTCCATTCCATTCCATTCCATTCCATTCCATTCTACTGGTGTCCATTCCATTCCATTCCATTCCATTGCATTCTATTGCATTCCATTCCATTCCATTCCATTCCATTCCATTCCATTCCACTCCACTCCACTCCACTCCACTCCATTCCACTCCACTCCACTCTGGTACATTCCATTCCATTCCATTCCATTCCATTCCATTCCATTCCGTGCTTCTCGGGTACATTCCGTTCCGTTCCATTCCATTCCATTCCATTCCATTCCGTTCCAGTGCACTCTACTCCACTCCACTCCACTCCATTCCACTCCGGTACATTCCATTCCATTCCATTCCATTCCATTCCATTCCATTTCCATTCCCATTCCATTTCCATTCCCGTTCCATTTCCATTCCCGTTTCTTTTCCATTCCCGTTCCATTTCCATTCCAGTTCCATTACCATTCCCGTTCCATTTCCATTCCCGATCCATTTCCATTCCCGTTCCATTTCCATTCCCGTTCCATTTCCATTCCCGTTCCATTACCATTCCCGTTCCATTTCCGTTCCCGTTCCGTTTCCGCTCCCGTTCCATTTCCGTTCTCGTTCCGTTTCCGTTCCCGTTCCATTTCCATTCCCGTTCCATTTCCGTTCCCGTTCCATTTCCATTCCCGTTCCATTTCCATTCCCTTTCCATTTCCATTTCATTCCATTCCGTTCTGCTCGGGTACATTCCATTCCATTCCATTGCATTCCATTCCGTTCTGCTCCTGTCCATTCCATTCCATTCCATTCCGTTCCATTCCGTTCTACTCGGGTAGATTCCATTCCATTCCATTCCATTCCATTCCATTCCATTCCATTCCATTCCATTCAACTGGTGTCCATTACATTCCATTCCATTCCATTCCATTGCATTCCATTGCATTCCATTCCATTCCGTTCCGTTCTACTCGGTTACATTCCATTCAATTCCATTCCATTCCGTTCTACTCGGGTAGATTCCATTCCATTCCATTCCATTCCTTTCCATTCCATTGCATTCCATTGCATTGCATTGCACTCAATTCCATTCCATTCCATTCCATTCCGTTCCATTCCATTCCATTCCATTCCATTCCGTTCCGTTCAACTCGGTTACATTCCATTCAATTACATTCCATTCCGTTCTACTCGGTTTCATTCCATTCCATTCCATTCCATTCCATTCCATGGAATTCCATTCCATTCCATTCCATTCCATTCCATTCCATTCCATTCCATTCCATTCCATTGAATTCCATTCCATTCCATTCCATTCCATTCCATTCCATTCCATTCCATTCCATAGAATTCCATTCCATTCCATTCCATTCCATGGAATTCCGTTCCATTCCATTCCATTCCGTTCCTTTCCGTCCCGTTCCGTTCCGTTCCGTTCCGTTGCGTTCCGTTCCGTTCTACTCGGGTTGATTCCATTCTATTCCATTCCATTCCATTCGATCCCATTTGATTCCATTCGATTCCATTCAATTCCATTCGATTCCATTCCATTCCACTCCATTCCATTCCATTGAATTCCATTCCATTCCATTCCATTCCATTCCATTCCATTCCATGGAATTCCATTCCATTCCATTCCATTCCATTCCATAGAATTCCATTCCATTCCATTCCATTCCACTGAATTCCGTTCCATTCCATTCCATTCCGTTCCGTTCCGTTCCGTTCCGTTCCGTTGCGTTCCGTTCCGTTCCGTTGTGTTCCGTTCCGTTCTACTCGGGTTGATTCCATTCTATTCCATTCCATTCCAATCCATTCCGTTCCATTCCATTGAATTCCATTCCATTCCATTCCATTCCATTCCATTCCATTCCATTCCATTCCATTCCATTGAATTCCATTCCATTCCATTCCATTACATTCCATTCCATTCCATGGAATTCCATTCCATTCCATTCCATTCCATGGAATTCCGTTCCATTCCATTCCATTCCGTTCCTTTCCGTCCCATTCCGTTCCGTTCCGTTCCGTTGCGTTCCGTTCCGTTCTACTCGGGTTGATTCCATTCTATTCCATTCCATTCCATTCTATTCCATTCGATTCCATTCGATTCCACTCCATTCCATTCCATAGAATTCCATTCCATTCCATTCCATTCCATTGAATTCCATTCCATTCCATTCCATTCCATAGAATTCCATTCCATTCCATTCCATTCCATTGAATTCCATTCCATTCCATTCCATTCCATTCCATTCCATTCCATTCCATTCCATTCTACTGGTGTCCATTCCATTCCATTCCATTCGATCCCATTCGATTCCATTCGATTCCATTCGATTCCACTCCATTCCATTCCATTGAATTCCATTCCATTCCATTCCATTCCATTCCATTCCATTCCACTCCACTCCACTCCACTCCACTCCATTCCACTCCACTCCACTCCGGTACATTCCATTCCATTCCATTCCATTCCATTCCATTCCATTCCGTGCTTCTCGGGTACATTCCGTTCCGTTCCATTCCATTCCATTCCATTCCATTCCGTTCCAGTGCACTCTACTCCACTCCACTCCACTCCACTCCACTCCGGTACATTCCATTCCATTCCATTCCATTCCATTCCATTCCATTTCCATTCCCATTCCATTTCCATTCCCGTTCCATTTCCATTCCCGTTTCTTTTCCATTCCCGTTCCATTTCCATTCCAGTTCCATTACCATTCCCGTTCCATTTCCATTCCCGATCCATTTCCATTCCCGTTCCATTTCCATTCCCGTTCCATTTCCATTTCATTCCATTCCGTTCTGCTCGGGTACATTCCATTCCATTCCATTGCATTCCATTCCGTTCTGCTCCTGTCCATTCCATTCCATTCCATTCCGTTCCATTCCGTTCTACTCGGGTAGATTCCATTCCATTCCATTCCATTCCATTCCATTCCATTCCATTCCATTCCATTCAACTGGTGTCCATTCCATTCCATTCCATTCCATTGCATTCCATTCCATTCCATTCCATTCCGTTCCGTTCTACTCGGTTACATTCCATTCAATTCCATTCCATTCCGTTCTACTCGGGTAGATTCCATTCCATTCCATTCCATTCCTTTCCATTCCATTGCATTCCATTGCATTGCATTGCACTCAATTCCATTCCATTCCATTCCATTCCATTCCATTCCATTCCATTCCATTCCATTCCATTCCATTCCGTTCCGTTCAACTCGGTTACATTCCATTCAATTACATTCCATTCCGTTCTACTCGGTTTCATTCCATTCCATTCCATTCCATTCCATTCCAATCCATTCCATTCCATTCCATTCCGTTCTACTCGGGTACATTCCATTCCATTCCATTCCATTCCATTCCATTCCATTCCATTCCATTCCATTCCATTCCGTTCTACTTTGGTACATTCCATTCCATTCCATTCCATTCCATTCCATTCCATTCCATTCCATTCCATTCCATTCCATTCCATTCCATTCCATTCCATTCCATTCCACTCCATTCCATTCCATTCCATTCCATTCCATTCCATTCCATTCCATTCCATTCCATTCCATTCCATGGAATTCCATTCCATTCCATTCCATTCCATTCCATAGAATTCCATTCCATTCCACTGAATTCCGTTCCATTCCATTCCATTCCGTTCCGTTCAACTCGGTTACATTCCATTCAATTACATTCCATTCCGTTCTACTCGGTTTCACTCCATTCCATTCCATTCCATTCCATTCCATGGAATTCCATTCCATTCCATTCCATTCCATTCCATTCCATTCCATTCCATTCCATTCCATTCCATTGAATTCCATTCCATTCCATTCCATTCCATTCCATTCCATTCCATTCCATAGAATTCCATTCCATTCCATTCCATTCCATGGAATTCCGTTCCATTCCATTCCATTCCGTTCCTTTCCGTCCCGTTCCTTTCCGTTCCGTTCCGTTGCGTTCCGTTCCGTTCTACTCGGGTTGATTCCATTCTATTCCATTCCATTCCATTCGATCCCATTTGATTCCATTCGATTCCATTCAATTCCATTCGATTCCATTCCATTCCACTCCATTCCATTCCATAGAATTCCATTCCATTCCATTCCATTCCATTCCATTCCATTCCATTCCATTCCATTGAATTCCATTCCATTCCATTCCATTCCATTCCATAGAATTCCATTCCATTCCATTCCATTCCACTGAATTCCGTTCCATTCCATTCCATTCCGTTCCGTTCCGTTCCGTTCCGTTCCGTTGCGTTCCGTTCCGTTCCGTTGTGTTCCGTTCCGTTCTACTCGGGTTGATTCCATTCTATTCCATTCCATTCCAATCCATTCCGTTCCATTCCATAGAATTCCATTCCATTCCATTCCATTCCATTCCATTCCATTCCATTGAATTCCATTCCGTTCCATTCCATTCCATTGAATTCCATTCCATTCCATTCCATTCCATTCCATTCCATTCCATTCCATTCCATTCCATTGAATTCCATTCCATTCCATTGAATTCCATTCCGTTCCATTCCATTCCATTGAATTCCATTCCATTCCATTCCATTCCATTCCATTCCATTCCATTCCATTCCATTCCATTCCATTCCATTCCATCCCATTCCATTCCATTCCATTCCATTCCGTTCTACTCGGGTTGATTCCATTCTATTCCATTCCATTCCATTCGATCCCATTTGATTCCATTCGATTCCATTCAATTCCATTCGATTCCATTCCATTCCACTCCATTCCATTCCATTGAATTCCATTCCATTCCATTCCATTCCATTCCATTCCATTCCATTCCATTCCATTCCATTCTACTGGTGTCCATTCCATTCCATTCCATTCCATTCCATTCCATTCCATTCCATTCCATTCCATTCCTTTCCATTCCATTGCATTCCATTGCATTCCATTCCATTCCATTCCATTCCATTGAATTCCATTCCATTCCATTCCATTCCATGGAATTCCGTTCCATTCCATTCCATTCCGTTCCGTTCCGTCCCGTTCCGTTCCGTTCCGTTCCGTTGCGTTCCGTTCCGCTCTACTCGGGTTGATTCCATTCTATTCCATTCCATTCCATTCGATTCCATTCGATTCCATTCGATTCCACTCCATTCCATTCCATAGAATTCCATTCCATTCCATTCCATTCCATTGAATTCCATTCCATTCCATTCCATTCCATTGAATTCCATTCCATTCCATTCCATTCCATTCCATTCCATTCCATTCCATTCCATTCTACTGGTGTCCATTCCATTCCATTCCATTCCATTGCATTCTATTGCATTCCATTCCATTCCATTCCATTCCATTCCATTCCATTCCACTCCACTCCACTCCACTCCACTCCATTCCACTCCACTCCACTCCGGTACATTCCATTCCATTCCATTCCATTCCATTCCATTCCATTCCGTGCTTCTCGGGTACATTCCGTTCCGTTCCATTCCATTCCATTCCATTCCATTCCGTTCCAGTGCATTCTACTCCACTCCACTCCACTCCATTCCACTCCGGTACATTCCATTCCATTCCATTCCATTCCATTCCATTCCATTTCCATTCCCATTCCATTTCCATTGCCGTTCCATTTCCATTCCCGTTTCTTTTCCATTCCCGTTCCATTTCCATTCCAGTTCCATTACCATTCCCGTTCCATTTCCATTCCCGATCCATTTCCATTCCCGTTCCATTTCCATTCCCGTTCCATTTCCATTCCCGTTCCATTACCATTCCCGTTCCATTTCCGTTCCCGTTCCGTTTCCGTTCCCGTTCCATTTCCGTTCTCGTTCCGTTTCCGTTCCCGTTCCATTTCCATTCCCGTTCCATTTCCGTTCCCGTTCCATTTCCATTCCCGTTCCATTTCCATTCCCTTTCCATTTCCATTTCATTCCATTCCGTTCTGCTCGGGTACATTCCATTCCATTCCATTGCATTCCATTCCGTTCTGCTCCTGTCCATTCCATTCCATTCCATTCCGTTCCATTCCGTTCTACTCGGGTAGATTCCATTCTATTCCATTCCATTCCATTCCATTCCATTCCATTCCATTCCATTCAACTGGTGTCCATTCCATTCCATTCCATTCCATTGCATTCCATTGCATTCCATTCCATTCCGTTCCGTTCTACTCGGTTACATTCCATTCAATTCCATTCCATTCCGTTCTACTCGGGTAGATTCCATTCCATTCCATTCCATTCCTTTCCATTCCATTGCATTCCATTGCATTGCATTGCACTCTATTCCATTCCATTCCATTCCATTCCATTCCATTCCATTCCATTCCATTCCATTCCATTCCGTTCCGTTCAACTCGGTTACATTCCATTCAATTACATTCCATTCCGTTCTACTCGGTTTCATTCCATTCCATTCCATTCCATTCCATTCCATGGAATTCCATTCCATTCCATTCCATTCCATTCCATTCCATTCCATTCCATTCCATTGAATTCCATTCCATTCCATTCCATTCCATTCCATTCCATTCCATAGAATTCCATTCCATTCCATTCCATTCCATGGAATTCCGTTCCATTCCATTCCATTCCGTTCCTTTCCGTCCCGTTCCGTTCCGTTCCGTTCCGTTGCGTTCCGTTCCGTTCTACTCGGGTTGATTCCATTCTGTTCCATTCCATTCCATTCGATCCCATTTGATTCCATTCGATTCCATTCAATTCCATTCGATTCCATTCCATTCCACTCCGTTCCATTCCATTGAATTCCATTCCATTCCATTCCATTCCATTCCATTCCATTCCATTCCATGGAATTCCATTCCATTCCATTCCATTCCATTCCATAGAATTCCATTCCATTCCATTCCATTCCACTGAATTCCGTTCCATTCCATTCCATTCCGTTCCGTTCCGTTCCGTTCCGTTCCGTTGCGTTCCGTTCCGTTCCGTTGTGTTCCGTTCCGTTCTACTCGGGTTGATTCCATTCTATTCCATTCCATTCCAATCCATTCCGTTCCATTCCATTGAATTCCATTCCATTCCATTCCATTCCATTCCATTCCATTCCATTCCATTCCATTCCATTCCATTGAATTCCATTCCATTCCATTCCATTACATTCCATTCCATTCCATGGAATTCCATTCCATTCAATTCCATTCCATGGAATTCCGTTCCATTCCATTCCATTCCGTTCCTTTCCGTCCCATTCCGTTCCGTTCCGTTCCGTTGCGTTCCGTTCCGTTCTACTCGGGTTGATTCCATTCTATTCCATTCCATTCCATTCGATTCCATTCGATTCCATTCGATTCCACTCCATTCCATTCCATAGAATTCCATTCCATTCCATTCCATTCCATTGAATTCCATTCCATTCCATTCCATTCCATAGAATTCCATTCCATTCCATTCCATTCCATTGAATTCCATTCCATTCCATTCCATTCCATTCCATTCCATTCCATTCCATTCCATTCTACTGGTGTCCATTCCATTCCATTCCATTCGATCCCATTCGATTCCATTCGATTCCATTCGATTCCACTCCATTCCATTCCATTGAATTCCATTCCATTCCATTCCATTCCATTCCATTCCACTCCACTCCACTCCACTCCACTCCATTCCACTCCACTCCACTCCGGTACATTCCATTCCATTCCATTCCATTCCATTCCATTCCGTGCTTCTCGGGTACATTCCGTTCCGTTCCATTCCATTCCATTCCATTCCATTCCGTTCCAGTGCACTCTACTCCACTCCACTCCACTCCACTCCACTCCGGTACATTCCATTCCATTCCATTCCATTCCATTCCATTCCATTTCCATTCCCATTCCATTTCCATTCCCGTTCCATTTCCATTCCCGTTTCTTTTCCATTCCCGTTCCATTTCCATTCCAGTTCCATTACCATTCCCGTTCCATTTCCATTCCCGATCCATTTCCATTCCCGTTCCATTTCCATTCCCGTTCCATTTCCATTTCATTCCATTCCGTTCTGCTCGGGTACATTCCATTCCATTCCATTGCATTCCATTCCGTTCTGCTCCTGTCCATTCCATTCCATTCCATTCCGTTCCATTCCGTTCTACTCGGGTAGATTCCATTCCATTCCATTCCATTCCATTCCATTCCATTCCATTCCATTCCATTCCATTCCATTCCATTCAACTGGTGTCCATTCCATTCCATTCCATTCCATTGCATTCCATTCCATTCCATTCCATTCCGTTCCGTTCTACTCGGTTACATTCCATTCAATTCCATTCCATTCCGTTCTACTCGGGTAGATTCCATTCCATTCCATTCCATTCCTTTCCATTCCATTGCATTCCATTGCATTGCATTGCACTCAATTCCATTCCATTCCATTCCATTCCATTCCATTCCATTCCATTCCATTCCATTCCGTTCCGTTCAACTCGGTTACATTCCATTCAATTACATTCCATTCCGTTCTACTCGGTTTCATTCCATTCCATTCCATTCCATTCCATTCCATTCCATTCCATCCCATTCCATTCCATTCCATTCCATTCCGTTCTACTCGGGTTGATTCCATTCTATTCCATTCCATTCCATTCGATCCCATTTGATTCCATTCGATTCCATTCAATTCCATTCGATTCCATTCCATTCCACTCCATTCCATTCCATTGAATTCCATTCCATTCCATTCCATTCCATTCCATTCCATTCCATTCCATTCCATTCCATTCTACTGGTGTCCATTCCATTCCATTCCATTCCATTCCATTCCATTCCATTCCATTCCATTCCATTCCTTTCCATTCCATTGCATTCCATTGCATTCCATTCCATTCCATTCCATTCCATTGAATTCCATTCCATTCCATTCCATTCCATGGAATTCCGTTCCATTCCATTCCATTCCGTTCCGTTCCGTCCCGTTCCGTTCCGTTCCGTTCCGTTGCGTTCCGTTCCGCTCTACTCGGGTTGATTCCATTCTATTCCATTCCATTCCATTCGATTCCATTCGATTCCATTCGATTCCACTCCATTCCATTCCATAGAATTCCATTCCATTCCATTCCATTCCATTGAATTCCATTCCATTCCATTCCATTCCATTGAATTCCATTCCATTCCATTCCATTCCATTCCATTCCATTCCATTCCATTCTACTGGTGTCCATTCCATTCCATTCCATTCCATTGCATTCTATTGCATTCCATTCCATTCCATTCCATTCCATTCCATTCCATTCCACTCCACTCCACTCCACTCCACTCCATTCCACTCCACTCCACTCCGGTACATTCCATTCCATTCCATTCCATTCCATTCCATTCCATTCCGTGCTTCTCGGGTACATTCCGTTCCGTTCCATTCCATTCCATTCCATTCCATTCCGTTCCAGTGCATTCTACTCCACTCCACTCCACTCCATTCCACTCCGGTACATTCCATTCCATTCCATTCCATTCCATTCCATTCCATTTCCATTCCCATTCCATTTCCATTGCCGTTCCATTTCCATTCCCGTTTCTTTTCCATTCCCGTTCCATTTCCATTCCAGTTCCATTACCATTCCCGTTCCATTTCCATTCCCGATCCATTTCCATTCCCGTTCCATTTCCATTCCCGTTCCATTTCCATTCCCGTTCCATTACCATTCCCGTTCCATTTCCGTTCCCGTTCCGTTTCCGTTCCCGTTCCATTTCCGTTCTCGTTCCGTTTCCGTTCCCGTTCCATTTCCATTCCCGTTCCATTTCCGTTCCCGTTCCATTTCCATTCCCGTTCCATTTCCATTCCCTTTCCATTTCCATTTCATTCCATTCCGTTCTGCTCGGGTACATTCCATTCCATTCCATTGCATTCCATTCCGTTCTGCTCCTGTCCATTCCATTCCATTCCATTCCGTTCCATTCCGTTCTACTCGGGTAGATTCCATTCTATTCCATTCCATTCCATTCCATTCCATTCCATTCCATTCCATTCAACTGGTGTCCATTCCATTCCATTCCATTCCATTGCATTCCATTGCATTCCATTCCATTCCGTTCCGTTCTACTCGGTTACATTCCATTCAATTCCATTCCATTCCGTTCTACTCGGGTAGATTCCATTCCATTCCATTCCATTCCTTTCCATTCCATTGCATTCCATTGCATTGCATTGCACTCAATTCCATTCCATTCCATTCCATTCCATTCCATTCCATTCCATTCCATTCCATTCCATTCCGTTCCGTTCAACTCGGTTACATTCCATTCAATTACATTCCATTCCGTTCTACTCGGTTTCATTCCATTCCATTCCATTCCATTCCATTCCATGGAATTCCATTCCATTCCATTCCATTCCATTCCATTCCATTCCATTCCATTCCATTGAATTCCATTCCATTCCATTCCATTCCATTCCATTCCATTCCATAGAATTCCATTCCATTCCATTCCATTCCATGGAATTCCGTTCCATTCCATTCCATTCCGTTCCTTTCCGTCCCGTTCCGTTCCGTTCCGTTCCGTTGCGTTCCGTTCCGTTCTACTCGGGTTGATTCCATTCTGTTCCATTCCATTCCATTCGATCCCATTTGATTCCATTCGATTCCATTCAATTCCATTCGATTCCATTCCATTCCACTCCGTTCCATTCCATTGAATTCCATTCCATTCCATTCCATTCCATTCCATTCCATTCCATTCCATGGAATTCCATTCCATTCCATTCCATTCCATTCCATAGAATTCCATTCCATTCCATTCCATTCCACTGAATTCCGTTCCATTCCATTCCATTCCGTTCCGTTCCGTTCCGTTCCGTTCCGTTGCGTTCCGTTCCGTTCCGTTGTGTTCCGTTCCGTTCTACTCGGGTTGATTCCATTCTATTCCATTCCATTCCAATCCATTCCGTTCCATTCCATTGAATTCCATTCCATTCCATTCCATTCCATTCCATTCCATTCCATTCCATTCCATTCCATTCCATTGAATTCCATTCCATTCCATTCCATTACATTCCATTCCATTCCATGGAATTCCATTCCATTCCATTCCATTCCATGGAATTCCGTTCCATTCCATTCCATTCCGTTCCTTTCCGTCCCATTCCGTTCCGTTCCGTTCCGTTGCGTTCCGTTCCGTTCTACTCGGGTTGATTCCATTCTATTCCATTCCATTCCATTCGATTCCATTCGATTCCATTCGATTCCACTCCATTCCATTCCATAGAATTCCATTCCATTCCATTCCATTCCATTGAATTCCATTCCATTCCATTCCATTCCATAGAATTCCATTCCATTCCATTCCATTCCATTGAATTCCATTCCATTCCATTCCATTCCATTCCATTCCATTCCATTCCATTCCATTCTACTGGTGTCCATTCCATTCCATTCCATTCGATCCCATTCGATTCCATTCGATTCCATTCGATTCCACTCCATTCCATTCCATTGAATTCCATTCCATTCCATTCCATTCCATTCCATTCCACTCCACTCCACTCCACTCCACTCCATTCCACTCCACTCCACTCCGGTACATTCCATTCCATTCCATTCCATTCCATTCCATTCCGTGCTTCTCGGGTACATTCCGTTCCGTTCCATTCCATTCCATTCCATTCCATTCCGTTCCAGTGCACTCTACTCCACTCCACTCCACTCCACTCCACTCCGGTACATTCCATTCCATTCCATTCCATTCCATTCCATTCCATTTCCATTCCCATTCCATTTCCATTCCCGTTCCATTTCCATTCCCGTTTCTTTTCCATTCCCGTTCCATTTCCATTCCAGTTCCATTACCATTCCCGTTCCATTTCCATTCCCGATCCATTTCCATTCCCGTTCCATTTCCATTCCCGTTCCATTTCCATTTCATTCCATTCCGTTCTGCTCGGGTACATTCCATTCCATTCCATTGCATTCCATTCCGTTCTGCTCCTGTCCATTCCATTCCATTCCATTCCGTTCCATTCCGTTCTACTCGGGTAGATTCCATTCCATTCCATTCCATTCCATTCCATTCCATTCCATTCCATTCCATTCCATTCCATTCCATTCAACTGGTGTCCATTCCATTCCATTCCATTCCATTGCATTCCATTCCATTCCATTCCATTCCGTTCCGTTCTACTCGGTTACATTCCATTCAATTCCATTCCATTCCGTTCTACTCGGGTAGATTCCATTCCATTCCATTCCATTCCTTTCCATTCCATTGCATTCCATTGCATTGC
Organism: Gorilla gorilla gorilla; assembly: GCF_029281585.2. Taxonomy (NCBI): domain Eukaryota; kingdom Metazoa; phylum Chordata; class Mammalia; order Primates; family Hominidae; genus Gorilla; species Gorilla gorilla. The sequence goes on along the minus strand of NC_073238.2, from coordinate 10,198,853 downwards.
ATTGCACTCAATTCCATTCCATTCCATTCCATTCCATTCCATTCCATTCCATTCCATTCCATTCCGTTCCGTTCAACTCGGTTACATTCCATTCAATTACATTCCATTCCGTTCTACTCGGTTTCATTCCATTCCATTCCATTCCATTCCATTCCAATCCATTCCATTCCATTCCATTCCGTTCTACTCGGGTACATTCCATTCCATTCCATTCCATTCCATTCCATTCCATTCCATTCCATTCCGTTCTACTTTGGTACATTCCATTCCATTCCATTCCATTCCATTCCATTCCATTCCATTCCATTCCATTACATTCCATTCCATTCCATTCCGTTCTACTCGGGTTGATTCCATTCTATTCCATTCCATTCCATTCCATTCCATTCCATTCCATTCCATTCGATTCCATTCCATTCCATTCCATAGAATTCCATTCCATTCCATTCCATTCCATGGAATTCCATTCCATTCCATTCCATTCCATGGAATTCCATTCCATTCCATTCCATTCCATTCCATTCCATTCCATTCCATTCCATTCCATTCTACTGGTGTCCATTCCATTCCATTCCATTCGATCCCATTCGATTCCATTCGATTCCATTCGATTCCACTCCATTCCATTCCATTGAATTCCATTCCATTCCATTCCATTCCATTCCATTCCACTCCACTCCACTCCACTCCACTCCATTCCACTCCACTCCACTCCGGTACATTCCATTCCATTCCATTCCATTCCATTCCATTCCATTCCGTGCTTCTCGGGTACATTCCGTTCCGTTCCATTCCATTCCATTCCATTCCATTCCGTTCCAGTGCACTCTACTCCACTCCACTCCACTCCACTCCACTCCGGTACATTCCATTCCATTCCATTCCATTCCATTCCATTCCATTTCCATTCCCATTCCATTTCCATTCCCGTTCCATTTCCATTCCCGTTTCTTTTCCATTCCCGTTCCATTTCCATTCCAGTTCCATTACCATTCCCGTTCCATTTCCATTCCCGATCCATTTCCATTCCCGTTCCATTTCCATTCCCGTTCCATTTCCATTTCATTCCATTCCGTTCTGCTCGGGTACATTCCATTCCATTCCATTGCATTCCATTCCGTTCTGCTCCTGTCCATTCCATTCCATTCCATTCCGTTCCATTCCGTTCTACTCGGGTAGATTCCATTCCATTCCATTCCATTCCATTCCATTCCATTCCATTCCATTTCATTCCATTCAACTGGTGTCCATTCCATTCCATTCCATTCCATTGCATTCCATTCCATTCCATTCCATTCCGTTCCGTTCTACTCGGTTACATTCCATTCAATTCCATTCCATTCCGTTCTACTCGGGTAGATTCCATTCCATTCCTTTCCATTCCTTTCCATTCCATTGCATTCCATTGCATTGCATTGCACTCAATTCCATTCCATTCCATTCCATTCCATTCCATTCCATTCCATTCCATTCCATTCCGTTCCGTTCAACTCGGTTACATTCCATTCAATTACATTCCATTCCGTTCTACTCGGTTTCATTCCATTCCATTCCATTCCATTCCATTCCAATCCATTCCATTCCATTCCATTCCGTTCTACTCGGGTACATTCCATTCCATTCCATTCCATTCCATTCCATTCCATTCCATTCCATTCCATTCCATTCCATTCCATTCCATTCCATTCCATTCCATTCCGTTCTACTTTGGTACATTCCATTCCATTCCATTCCATTCCATTCCATTCCATTCCATTCCATTCCATTCCATTCCATTCCATTACATTCCATTCCGTTCTACTCGGGTTGATTCCATTCTATTCCATTCCATTCCATTCCATTCCATTCCATTCCATTCCATTCGATTCCATTCCATTCCATTCCATGGAATTCCATTCCATTCCATTCCATTCCATGGAATTCCATTCCATTCCATTCCATTCCATTCCATTCCATTCTATTCCATTCCATTCCATTGAATTCCATTCCATTCCATTCCATTCCATTCCATTGAATTCCATTCCGTTCCATTCCATTCCATTGAATTCCATTCCATTCCATTCCATTCCATTCCATTCCATTCCATCCCATTCCATTCCATTCCATTCCATTCCATTCCATTCCATTCCATTCCATTCCATTCCATTCCATTCCATTCTACTGGTGTCCATTCCATTCCATTCCATTCCATTCCATTCCATTCCATTCCATTCCTTTCCATTCCATTGCATTCCATTGCATTCCATTCCATTCCATTCCATTCCATTGAATTCCATTCCATTCCATTCCATTCCATGGAATTCCGTTCCATTCCATTCCATTCCGTTCCGTTCCGTCCCGTTCCGTTCCGTTCCGTTCCGTTGCGTTCCGTTCCGTTCTACTCGGGTTGATTCCATTCTATTCCATTCCATTCCATTCGATTCCATTCGATTCCATTCGATTCCACTCCATTCCATTCCATAGAATTCCATTCCATTCCATTCCATTCCATTGAATTCCATTCCATTCCATTCCATTCCATTGAATTCCATTCCATTCCATTCCATTCCATTCCATTCCATTCCATTCCATTCCATTCTACTGGTGTCCATTCCATTCCATTCCATTCCATTGCATTCTATTGCATTCCATTCCATTCCATTCCATTCCATTCCATTCCATTCCACTCCACTCCACTCCACTCCACTCCATTCCACTCCACTCCACTCTGGTACATTCCATTCCATTCCATTCCATTCCATTCCATTCCATTCCGTGCTTCTCGGGTACATTCCGTTCCGTTCCATTCCATTCCATTCCATTCCATTCCGTTCCAGTGCACTCTACTCCACTCCACTCCACTCCATTCCACTCCGGTACATTCCATTCCATTCCATTCCATTCCATTCCATTCCATTTCCATTCCCATTCCATTTCCATTCCCGTTCCATTTCCATTCCCGTTTCTTTTCCATTCCCGTTCCATTTCCATTCCAGTTCCATTACCATTCCCGTTCCATTTCCATTCCCGATCCATTTCCATTCCCGTTCCATTTCCATTCCCGTTCCATTTCCATTCCCGTTCCATTACCATTCCCGTTCCATTTCCGTTCCCGTTCCGTTTCCGTTCCCGTTCCATTTCCGTTCTCGTTCCGTTTCCGTTCCCGTTCCATTTCCATTCCCGTTCCATTTCCGTTCCCGTTCCATTTCCATTCCCGTTCCATTTCCATTCCCTTTCCATTTCCATTTCATTCCATTCCGTTCTGCTCGGGTATATTCCATTCCATTCCATTGCATTCCATTCCGTTCTGCTCCTGTCCATTCCATTCCATTCCATTCCGTTCCATTCCGTTCTACTCGGGTAGATTCCATTCCATTCCATTCCATTCCATTCCATTCCATTCCATTCCATTCCATTCAACTGGTGTCCATTCCATTCCATTCCATTCCATTGCATTCCATTGCATTCCATTCCATTCCGTTCCGTTCTACTCGGTTACATTCCATTCAATTCCATTCCATTCCGTTCTACTCGGGTAGATTCCATTCCATTCCATTCCATTCCTTTCCATTCCATTGCATTCCATTGCATTGCATTGCACTCAATTCCATTCCATTCCATTCCATTCCATTCCATTCCATTCCATTCCATTCCATTCCGTTCAACTCGGTTACATTCCATTCAATTACATTCCATTCCGTTCTACTCGGTTTCATTCCATTCCATTCCATTCCATTCCATTCCATGGAATTCCATTCCATTCCATTCCATTCCATTCCATTCCATTCCATTCCATTCCATTTAATTCCATTCCATTCCATTCCATTCCATTCCATTCCATTCCATTCCATAGAATTCCATTCCATTCCATTCCATTCCATGGAATTCCGTTCCATTCCATTCCATTCCGTTCCTTTCCGTCCCGTTCCGTTCCGTTCCGTTCCGTTGCGTTCCGTTCCGTTCTACTCGGGTTGATTCCATTCTATTCCATTCCATTCCATTCGATCCCATTTGATTCCATTCGATTCCATTCAATTCCATTCGATTCCATTCCATTCCACTCCATTCCATTCCATTGAATTCCATTCCATTCCATTCCATTCCATTCCATTCCATTCCATTCCATGGAATTCCATTCCATTCCATTCCATTCCATTCCATAGAATTCCATTCCATTCCATTCCATTCCACTGAATTCCGTTCCATTCCATTCCATTCCGTTCCGTTCCGTTCCGTTCCGTTCCGTTGCGTTCCGTTCCGTTCCGTTGTGTTCCGTTCCGTTCTACTCGGGTTGATTCCATTCCATTCCATTCCATTCCAATCCATTCCGTTCCATTCCATTGAATTCCATTCCATTCCATTCCATTCCATTCCATTCCATTCCATTCCATTCCATTCCATTGAATTCCATTCCATTCCATTCCATTCCATTCCATTCCATTCCATGGAATTCCATTCCATTCCATTCCATTCCATGGAATTCCGTTCCATTCCATTCCATTCCGTTCCTTTCCGTCCCATTCCGTTCCGTTCCGTTCTGTTGCGTTCCGTTCCGTTCTACTCGGGTTGATTCCATTCTATTCCATTCCATTCCATTCGATTCCATTCGATTCCATTCGATTCCACTCCATTCCATTCCATAGAATTCCATTCCATTCCATTCCATTCCATTGAATTCCATTCCATTCCATTCCATTCCATTCCATTCCATTCCATTCCATTCCATTCCATTGAATTCCATTCCATTCCATTCCATTCCATTCCATTCCATTCCATTCCATTCCATTCTACTGGTGTCCATTCCATTCCATTCCATTCGATCCCATTCGATTCCATTCGATTCCATTCGATTCCACTCCATTCCATTCCATTGAATTCCATTCCATTCCATTCCATTCCATTCCATTCCACTCCACTCCACTCCACTCCACTCCATTCCACTCCACTCCACTCCGGTACATTCCATTCCATTCCATTCCATTCCATTCCATTCCATTCCGTGCTTCTCGGGTACATTCCGTTCCGTTCCATTCCATTCCATTCCATTCCATTCCGTTCCAGTGCACTCTACTCCACTCCACTCCACTCCACTCCACTCCGGTACATTCCATTCCATTCCATTCCATTCCATTCCATTCCATTTCCATTCCCATTCCATTTCCATTCCCGTTCCATTTCCATTCCCGTTTCTTTTCCATTCCCGTTCCATTTCCATTCCAGTTCCATTACCATTCCCGTTCCATTTCCATTCCCGATCCATTTCCATTCCCGTTCCATTTCCATTCCCGTTCCATTTCCATTTCATTCCATTCCGTTCTGCTCGGGTACATTCCATTCCATTCCATTGCATTCCATTCCGTTCTGCTCCTGTCCATTCCATTCCATTCCATTCCGTTCCATTCCGTTCTACTCGGGTAGATTCCATTCCATTCCATTCCATTCCATTCCATTCCATTCCATTCCATTCTACTGGTGTCCATTCAATTCCATTCCATTCCATTCCATTCCATTCCATTGCATTCCATTCCATTCCATTCCATTCCGTTCCGTTCTACTCGGTTACATTCCATTCAATTCCATTCCATTCCGTTCTACTCGGGTAGATTCCATTCCATTCCATTCCATTCCTTTCCATTCCATTGCATTCCATTGCATTGCATTGCACTCAATTCCATTCCATTCCATTCCATTCCATTCCATTCCATTCCATTCCATTCCGTTCCGTTCAACTCGGTTACATTCCATTCAATTACATTCCATTCCGTTCTACTCGGTTTCATTCCATTCCATTCCATTCCATTCCATTCCAATCCATTCCATTCCATTCCATTCCGTTCTACTCGGGTACATTCCATTCCATTCCATTCCATTCCATTCCATTCCATTCCATTCCATTCCATTCCGTTCTACTTTGGTACATTCCATTCCATTCCATTCCATTCCATTCCATTCCATTCCATTCCATTACATTCCATTCCATTCCATTCCGTTCTACTCTGGTTGATTCCATTCTTTTCCATTCCATTCCATTCCATTCCATTCCATTCCATTCCATTCGATTCCATTCCATTCCATTCCATAGAATTCCATTCCATTCCATTCCATTCCATGGAATTCCATTCCATTCCATTCCATTCCATGGAATTCCATTCCATTCCATTCCATTCCATTCCATTCCATTCCATTCCATTCCATTCCATTCTACTGGTGTCCATTCCATTCCATTCCATTCGATCCCATTCGATTCCATTCGATTCCATTCGATTCCACTCCATTCCATTCCATTGAATTCCATTCCATTCCATTCCATTCCATTCCATTCCACTCCACTCCACTCCACTCCACTCCATTCCACTCCACTCCACTCCGGTACATTCCATTCCATTCCATTCCATTCCATTCCATTCCCTTCCGTGCTTCTCGGGTACATTCCGTTCCGTTCCATTCCATTCCATTCCATTCCATTCCGTTCCAGTGCACTCTACTCCACTCCACTCCACTCCACTCCACTCCGGTACATTCCATTCCATTCCATTCCATTCCATTCCATTCCATTTCCATTCCCATTCCATTTCCATTCCCGTTCCATTTCCATTCCCGTTTCTTTTCCATTCCCGTTCCATTTCCATTCCAGTTCCATTACCATTCCCGTTCCATTTCCGTTCCCGTTCCATTTCCATTCCCGTTCCATTTCCATTCCCTTTCCATTTCCATTTCATTCCATTCCGTTCTGCTCGGGTACATTCCATTCCATTCCATTGCATTCCATTCCGTTCTGCTCCTGTCCATTCCATTCCATTCCATTCCGTTCCATTCCGTTCTACTCGGGTAGATTCCATTCCATTCCATTCCATTCCATTCCATTCCATTCCATTCCATTCCATTCCATTCCATTCCATTATACTGGTGTCCATTCCATTCCATTCCATTCCATTCCATTCCATTCCATTGCATTCCATTCCATTCCATTCCATTCCGTTCCGTTCTACTCGGTTACATTCCATTCAATTCCATTCCATTCCGTTCTACTCGGGTAGATTCCATTCCATTCCATTCCATTCCATTCCTTTCCATTCCATTGCATTCCATTGCATTGCATTGCACTCAATTCCATTCCATTCCATTCCATTCCATTCCATTCCATTCCATTCCATTCCATTCCGTTCCGTTCAACTCGGTTACATTCCATTCAATTACATTCCATTCCGTTCTACTCGGTTACATTCCATTCCATTCCATTCCATTCCATTCCAATCCATTCCATTCCATTCCATTCCGTTCTACTCGGGTACATTCCATTCCATTCCATTCCATTCCATTCCATTCCATTCCATTCCATTCCATTCCATTCCATTCCGTTCTACTTTGGTACATTCCATTCCATTCCATTCCATTCCATTCCATTCCATTCCATTCCATTCCATTCCGTTCTACTCGGGTTGATTCCATTCCATTCCATTCCATTCCATTCCATTCCATTCCATTCCATTGAATTCCATTCCATTCCATGGAATTCCATTCCATTCCATTCCATTCCATTCCATTCCATTCCATTCCATTCCATTGAATTCCATTCCATTCCATTCCATTCCATTCCATTCCATTCCATTCCATTCCATTCCATTCCATTGAAATCCGTTCCATTCCATTCCATTCCATGGAATTCCGTTCCATTGCATTCCATTCCGTTCCGTTCCGTCCCGTTCCGTTCCGTTCCGTTCCGTTGCGTTCCGCTCCGTTCTACTCGGGTTGATTCCATTCTATTCCTTTCCATTCCATTCGATTCCATTCGATTCCATTCGATTCCACTCCATTCCATTCCATAGAATTCCATTCCATTCCATTCCATTCCATTGAATTCCATTCCATTCCATTCCATTCCATTGAATTCCATTCCATTCCATTCCATTCCATTGAATTCCATTCCATTCCATTCCATTCCATTGAATTCCATTCCATTCCATTCCATTCCATTCCATTCCATTCCATTCCATTCCATTCCATTCTACTGTTGTCCATTCCATTCCATTCCATTCCATTCCATTCCATTCCAATCCATTCCATTCCTTTCCATTCCTTTGCATTCCATTGCATTCCATTCCATTCCATTCCATTCCATTCCATTCCATTCCATTCCATTCCACTCCACACCACTCCACTCCACTCCATTCCACTCCGCTCCACTCCGGTACATTCCATTCCATTCCATTCCATTCCATTCCGTGCTTCTCAGGTACATTCCGTTCCGTTCCATTCCATTCCATTCCATTCCATTCCGTTCCAGTGCACTCTACTCCACTCCACTCCACTCCACTCCGGTACATTCCATTCCATTCCATTCCATTCCATTCCATTCCATTCCATTTCCATTCCCATTCCATTTCCATTCCCGTTCCATTTCCATTCCCGTTTCTTTTCCATTCCCGTTCCATTTCCATTCCCGTTCCATTACCATTCCCGTTCCATTTCCATTCCCGATCCATTTCCATTCCCGTTCCTTTTCCATTCCCGTTCCATTTCCATTCCTGTTCTGTTACCATTCCCGTTCCATTTCCGTTCCCGTTCCGTTTCCGTTCCCGTTCCATTTCCATTCCCGTTCCATTTCCGTTCCCGTTCCATTTCCATTCCCGTTCCATTTCCATTCCCTTTCCATTTCCATTTCATTCCATTCCGTTCTGCTCGGGTACATTCCATTCCATTCCATTGCATTCCATTCCGTTCTGCTCCTGTCCATTCCATTCCATTCCATTCCGTTCCATTCCGTTCTACTCGGGTAGATTCCATTCCATTCCATTCCATTCCATTCCATTCCATTCCATTCCATTCCATTCTACTGGTGTCCATTCCATTCCATTCCATTCCATTCCATTCCATTCCATTCCATTCCATTCCATTCCATTGCATTCCATTCCATTCCATTCCATTCCATTCCATTCCGTTCCGTTCTACTCGGTTACATTCCATTCAATTCCATTCCATTCCGTTCTACTCGGGTAGATTCCATTCCATTCCATTCCATTCCTTTCCATTCCATTGCATTCCATTGCATTGCATTGCACTCAATTCCATTCCATTCCATTCCATTCCATTCCATTCCATTCCATTCCATTCCATTCCATTCCGTTCCGTTCAACCCGGTTACATTCCATTCAATTACATTCCATTCCGTTCTACTCGGTTACATTCCATTCCATTCCATTCCATTCCATTCCAATCCATTCCATTCCATTCCATTCCGTTCTACTTTGGTACATTCCATTCCATTCCATTCCATTCCATTCCATTCCATTACATTCCATTCCATTCCATTCCGTTCTACTCGGGTTGATTCCATTCTATTCCATTCCATTCCATTCCATTCCATTCCATTCCATTCCATTCCATTCCATTCCATTCCATTCCATTCCATTGAATTCCATTCCATTCCATTCCATTCCATTCCATTCCATTCCATTCCATTCCATTGAATTCCATTCCATTCCATTGAATTCCATTCCATTCCATTCCATTCCATTGAATTCCGTTCCATTCCATTCCATTCCATTCCATTCCATTCCATTGAATTCCATTCCATTCCATTCCATAGAATTCCGTTCCATTCCATTCCATTCCATTCCATTCCATTCCATTCCATTCCATTCCATTCCATTGAATTCCATTCCATTCCATTCCATTCCTTTCCATTGAATTCCATTCTGTTCCATTCCATTCCTTTGAATTCCGTTCCATTCCATTCCATTCCATTCCTTTCCGTTGCGTTCCGTTCCGTTCCGTTGCGTTCCGCTCCGTTCTACTCGGGTTGATTCCATTCTATTTCATTCCATTCCATTCGATCCCATTCGATTCCATTCGATTCCATTCGATTCCATTCGATTCCACTCCATTCCATTCCATAGAATTCCATTCCATTCCATTCCATTTGAATTCCATTCCATTCCATTCCATTCCATTCTATTCCATTCCATCCCATTCCATTCCATTCCATTCCATTCTACTCGGGTTGATTGCATTCTATTCCATTCCATTCCATTCGATTCCATTCGATTCCATTCGATTCCATTCGATTCCATTCGATTCCATTCCATTCCATTCCATTCCATTCCATTCCATTCCATTGAATTCCATTCCATTCCATTCCATTCCATTCCATTGAATTCCATTCCATTCCATTCCATTCCATTCCATTCCATTCCATTGAATTCCATTCCATTCCATTCCATTCCATTCCATTCCATTCCATTCCATTCCATTCCATTGAATTCCATTCCATTCCATAGAATTCCATTCCATTCCATTCCATTCCATTCCATTGAATTCCGTTCCTTTCCATTCCATTCCATTCCGTTCCGTTCCGTTCCGTTCCGTTGCGTTCCGTTCCGTTCAACTAGGGTTGATTCCATTCTATTCAATTCCATTCCATTCCATTCTACACGGGTTGATCATTCCATTCCGTTCCGTTCCGTTCCGTTCCGTTCCGTTCCGTACCGTTCTACTCGGGTTGATTCCATTCTATTCCATTCCATTCCATTCGATTCCATTCGACTCCATTCCATTCCATTCCATTCCATTCCATTCCATTCCATTGCATTCCATTCCACTCCATTCCATTCCATTCCATTCCATTCCATTACATTCCATTCCGTTCCGTTCCGTTCCGTTCCGTTCCGTTGCGTTCCGTTCCGTTCTACTCGGGTTGATTCCATTCTATTCCATTCCATTCCATTTGACTCAATTCGATTCCATTCCATTCCATTGCATTGAATTCCATTCCATTCCATTCCATTCCATTCCATTCCATTCCACTCCATTGAATTCCATTCCATTCCATTCCATTCCATTCCATTCCATTCCATTCCATTCCATTCCACTCCATTCCATTCCACTCCACTGCACTCCACTCCACTCCACTCCACTCCATTCCACTCCCTTCCATTCCATTAAATTGAATTCCATTCCATTCCATTCCATTCCATTCCATTCCATTCCATTCCACTCCACTCCATTCCATTCCACTCCACTCCACTCCACTCCACTCCACTCCATTCCATTCCCTTCCATTCCATTCAATTGAATTGCATTGAATTCCATTCCATTCCATTCCATAACATTTCATTCCATTCCATTCCATTCCATTCCATTCCATTCCATTCCATTCCATTCCGTTCTACTCGGGTTGATTCCATTCTATTCCATTCCATTCCATTCGATTCCATTCGATTCCATTCGATTCCATTCGTTTCCATTCCATTCCATTCCATTCTATTCCATTGAATTCCATTCCATTCCATTCCATTCCATTCCATTCCACTCCATTCCATTCCATTCCATCCCATTCCATTGCATTCCATTCCATTGAATTCCATTGAATTCCATTCCATTGAATTCCATTCCATTCCATTCCATTCCATTCCATTCCATTGAATTCCATTCCATTCCATTCCATTCCATTCCATTCCATTGAATTCCATTCCATTCCATTCCATTCCATGGAATTCCGTTTCATTCCATTCCATTCCGTTCCGTTCCGTCCCGTTCCGTTCCGTTCCGTTCCGTTGCGTTCCGTTCCGTTCTACTCGGGTTGATTCCATTCCATTCCATTGAATTCCATTCCATTCCATTCCATTCCATTCCATTCCATTCTACTGGTGTCCATTCCATTCCATTCCATTCCATTCCATTCCATTCCATTCCATTCCTTTCCATTCCATTGCATTCCATTGCATTCCATTCCATTCCATTCCATTCCATTCCATTCCATTCCACTCCACTCCACTCCACTCCACTCCATTCCACTCCACTCCACTCCGGTACATTCCATTCCATTCCATTCCTTTCCATTCCATTCCATTCCGTGCTTCTCGGGTACATTCCGTTCCGTTCCATTCCATTCCATTCCATTCCATTCCGTTCCAGTGCACTCTACTCCACTCCACTCCACTCCACTCCACTCCGGTACATTCCATTCCATTCCATTCCATTCCATTCCATTTCCATTCCCATTCCATTTCCATTCCCGTTCCATTTCCATTCCCGTTTCTTTTCCATTCCCGTTCCATTTCCATTCCAGTTCCATTACCATTCCCGTTCCATTTCCATTCCCGATCCATTTCCATTCCCGTTCCATTACCATTCCCGTTCCGTTTCCGTTCCCGTTCCATTTCCGTTCTCGTTCCATTTCCGTTCCCGTTCCATTTCCATTCCCGTTCCATTTCCATTCCCTTTCCATTTCCATTTCATTCCATTCCATTCTGCTCGGGTACATTCCATTCCATTCCATTCCATTCCATTCCGTTCCATTCCGTTCTACTCGGGTAGATTCCATTCCATTCCATTCCATTCCATTCCATTCCATTCCATTCCATTCCATTCCATTCCATTCAACTGGTGTCCATTCCATTCCATTCCATTCCATTCCATTCCATTCCATTCCATTCCATTCCATTGCATTCCATTCCATTCCATTCCATTCCGTTCCATTCTACTCGGTTACATTCCATTCAATTCCATTCCATTCCGTTCTACTCGGGTAGATTCCATTCCATTCCATTCCATTCCTTTCCATTCCATTGCATTCCATTGCATTCCATTGCACTCAATTCCATTCCATTCCATTCCATTCCATTCCATTCCATTCCATTCCATTCCATTCCATTCCATTCCATTCCTTTCCGTTCAACTCGGTTACATTCCATTCAATTACATTCCATTCCGTTCTACTCGGTTACATTCCATTCCATTCCATTCCATTCCATTCCAATCCATTCCATTCCATTCCATTCCGTTCTACTCGTGTACATTCCATTCCATTCCATTCCATTCCATTCCATTCCATTCCATTCCATTCCATTCCATTCCGTTCTACTTTGGTACATTCCATTCCATTCCATTCCATTCCATTCTATTCCATTCCATTCCATTCCGTTCTACTCAGGTTGATTCCATTCTATTCCATTCCATTCGATTCCATTCCATTCCATTCCATTCCATTCGATTCCATTCCATTCCATTCCATGGAATTCCATTCCATTCCATTCCATTCCATGGAATTCCATTCCATTCCATTCCATTCCATGGAATTCCATTCCATTCCATTCCATGGAATTCCATTCCATTCCATTCCATTCCATGGAATTCCATTCCATTCCATTCCATTCCATTCCATTCCATTCCATTCCATTGAATTCCATTCCGTTCCATTCCATTCCATTTAATTCCATTCCATTCCATTCCATTCCATTCCATTCCATTCCATTCCATTCCATTGAATTCCATTCCATTCCATTCCATTCCATTCCATTCCATCCCATTCCATTCCATTCCATTCCATTCCGTTCTACTCGGGTTGATTCCATTCTATTCCATTCCATTCCATTCGATCCCATTTGATTCCATTCGATTCCATTCAATTCCATTCGATTCCATTCCATTCCACTCCATTCCATTCCATTGAATTCCATTCCATTCCATTCCATTCCATTCCATTCCATTCCATGGAATTCCATTCCATTCCATTCCATTCCATTCCATAGAATTCCAGTCCATTCCATTCCATTCCACTGAATTCCTTTCCATTCCATTCCATTCCGTTCCGTTCCGTTCCGTTGCGTTCCGTTCCGTTCCGTTGTGTTCCGTTCCGTTCTACTCGGGTTGATTCCATTCTATTCCATTCCATTCCAATCCATTCCGTTCCATTCCATTGAATTCCATTCCATTCCATTCCATTCCATTCCATTCCATTCCATTCCATTCCATACCATTCCATTGAATTCCACTCCATTCCATTCCATTCCATTGAATTCCATTCCATTCCATTCCATTCCATTGAATTCCATTCCATTCCATTCCATTCCATTCCATTCCATTCCATTCCATTCCATTCTACTGTTGTCCATTCCATTCCATTCCATTCCATTCCATTCCATTCCATTCCATTCCATTCCATTGCATTCCATTGCATTCCATTCCATTCCATTCCATTCCACTCCATTCCATTCCATTCCACTCCACTCCACTCCACTCCACTCCATTCCACTCCACTCCACTCCGGTACATTCCATTCCATTCCATTCCATTCCATTCCATTCCATTCCGTGCTTCTCGGGTACATTCCGTTCCGTTCCATTCCATTCCATTCCATTCCATTCCGTTCCAGTGCACTCTACTCCACTCCACTCCACTCCACTCCACTCCGGTACATTCCATTCCATTCCATTCCATTCCATTCCATTCCATTCCATTTCCATTCCCATTCCATTTCCATTCCCGTTCCATTTCCATTCCCGTTTCTTTTCCATTCCCGTTCCATTTCCATTCCAGTTCCATTACCATTCCAGTTCCATTTCCATTCCCGATCCATTTCCATTCCCGTTCCTTTTCCATTCCCGTTCCATTTCCATTCCCGTTCCGTTACCATTCCCGTTCCATTTCCGTTCCCGTTCCGTTTCCGTTTCCGTTCCATTTCCGTTCCCGTTCCGTTTCCGTTCCCGTTCCATTTCCATTCCCGTTCCATTTCCGTTCCCGTTCCATTTCCATTCCCGTTCCATTTCCATTCCCTTTCCATTTCCATTTCATTCCATTCCGTTCTGCTCGGGTACATTCCATTTCATTCCATTGCATTCCATTCCGTTCTGCTCCTGTCCATTCCATTCCATTCCATTCCGTTCCATTCCGTTCTACTCGGGTAGATTCCACTCCATTCCATTCCATTCCATTCCATTCCATTCTACTGGTGTCCATTCCATTCCATTCCATTCCATTCCATTCCATTCCATTCCATTCCATTGCATTCCATTCCATTCCATTCCATTCCGTTCCGTTCTACTCGGTTACATTCCATTCAATTCCATTCCATTCCGTTCTACTCGGGTAGATTCCATTCCATTCCATTCCATTCCTTTCCATTCCATTGCATTCCATTGCATTGCATTACACTCAATTCCATTCCATTCCATTCCATTCCATTCCATTCCATTCCATTCCATTCCATTCCGTTCCGTTCAACTCGGTTACATTCCATTCAATTACATTCCATTCCGTTCTACTCGGTTACATTCCATTCCATTCCATTCCATTCCATTCCAATCCATTCCATTCCATTCCATTCCGTTCTACTCGGGTACATTCCATTCCATTCCATTACATTCCATTCCATTCCATTCCATTCCATTCCATTCCATTCCATTCCGTTCTACTTTGGTACATTCCATTCCATTCCATTCCATTCCATTCCATTCCATTCCATTCCATTCCATTCCATTCCATTCCATTCCATTCCGTTCTACTCGGGTTGATTCCATTCTATTCCATTCCATTCAATTCCATTCCATTCCATTCCATTCCATTCCATTCCATTCCATTCGATTCCATTCCATTCCATTCCATTGAATTCCATTCCATTCCATTCCATTCCATGGAATTCCATTCCATTCCATTCCATTCCATTCCATTCCATGGAATTCCATTCCATTCCATTCCATTCCATTCCATTCCATTCCATTCCATTCCATTCCATTCCATTCCATTGAATTCCATTCCGTTCCATTCCATTCCATTGAATTCCATTCCATTCCATTCCATTCCATTCCATTCCATTCCATTCCATTCCATTCCATTCCATTGAATTCCATTCCATTCCATTCCATTCCATTCCATTCCATTCCATTCCATCCCATTCCAGTCCATTCCATTCCATTCCGTTCTACTCGGGTTGATTCCATTCTATTCCATTCCATTCCATTCGATCCCATTTGATTCCATTCGATTCCATTCAATTCCATTCGATTCCATTCCATTCCACTCCATTCCATTCCATTGAATTCCATTCCATTCCATTCCATTCCATTCCATTCCATTCCATTCCATTCCATTCCATTGAATTCCATTCCATTCCATTCCATTCCATTCCATTGAGTTCCATTCCATTCCATTCCATTCCATTCCATTCCACTCCACTCCACTCCACTCCACTCCATTCCACTCCACTCCACTCCGGTACATTCCATTCCATTCCATTCCATTCCATTCCATTCCATTCCGTGCTTCTCGGGTACATTCCGTTCCGTTCCATTCCTTTCCATTCCATTCCATTCCGTTCCAGTGCACTCTACTCCACTCCACTCCACTCCACTCCACTCCGGTACATTCCATTCCATTCCATTCCATTCCATTCCATTCCATTCCATTTCCATTCCCATTCCATTTCCATTCCCGTTCCATTTCCATTCCCGTTTCTTTTCCATTCCCGTTCCATTTCCATTCCAGTTCCATTACCATTCCCGTTCCATTTCCATTCCCGATCCATTTCCATTCCCGTTCCATTTCCATTCCCGTTCCATTTCCATTCCCGTTCCATTACCATTCCCGTTCCATTTCCGTTCCCGTTCCGTTTCCGTTCCCGTTCCATTTCCATTCCCGTTCCATTTCCGTTCCCGTTCCATTTCCATTCCCGTTCCATTTCCATTCCCTTTCCATTTCCATTTCATTCCATTCCGTTCTGCTCGGGTACATTCCATTCCATTCCATTGCATTCCATTCCGTTCTGCTCCTGTCCATTCCATTCCATTCCAATCCGTTCCATTCCGTTCTACTCGGGTAGATTCCATTCCATTCCATTCCATTCCATTCCATTCCATTCCATTCCATTCCATTCCATTCTACTGGTGTCCATTCCATTCCATTCCATTCCATTCCATTCCATTCCATTGCATTCCATTCCATTCCTTTCCATTCCGTTCCGTTCTACTCGGTTACATTCCATTCAATTCCATTCCATTCCATTCTATTCGGGTAGATTCCATTCCATTCCATTCCATTCCTTTCCATTCCATTGCATTCCATTGCATTGCATTGCACTCAATTCCATTCCATTCCATTCCGTTCCGTTCAACTCGGTTACATTCCATTCAATTACATTCCATTCCGTTCTACTCGGTTACATTCCATTCCATTCCATTCCATTCCATTCCAATCCATTCCATTCCATTCCATTCCGTTCTACTCGGGTACCTTCCGTTCCATTCCATTCCATTCCATTCCATTCCATTCCATTCCTTTCCGTTCTACTTTGGTACATTCCATTCCATTCCATTCCATTCCATTCCAATCCATTCCATTCCATTACATTCCATTCCATTCCATTCCGTTCTACTCAGGTTGATTCCATTCTATTCCATTCCATTCCACTGAATTCCTTTCCATTCCATTCCATTCCATTCCGTTCCGTTCCGTTCCGTTCCGTTCCGTTGCGTTCCGTTCCGTTCTACTCGGGTTGATTCCATTCCATTCCATTCCATTCCACTGAATTCCTTTCCATTCCATTCCATTCCGTTCCGTTCCGTTCCGTTCCGTTCCGTTGCGTTCCGTTCCGTTCCGTTGTGTTCCGTTCCGTTCTACTCGGGTTGATTCCATTCTATTCCATTCCATTCCAATCCATTCCGTTCCATTCCATTGAATTCCATTCCATTCCATTCCATTCCATTCCATTCCATTCCATTCCATTCCATGGAATTACGTTCCATTCAATTCCATTCCGTTCCGTTCCGTCCCGTTCCGTTCCGTTCCGTTCCGTTGCGTTCCGTTCCGTTCTACTCGGGTTGATTCCATTCTATTCCATTCCATTCCATTCGATTCCATTCGATTCCATTCGATTCCACTCCATTCCATTCCATAGAATTCCATTCCATTCCATTCCATTCCATGGAATTCCATTCCATTCCATTCCATTCCATTGAATTCCATTCCATTCCATTCCATTCCATTGAATTCCATTCCATTCCATTCCATTCCATTCCATTCCATTCTACTGGTGTCCATTCCATTCCATTCCATTCCATTCCATTCCATTCCATTCCTTTCCATTCCATTGCATTCCATTGCATTCCATTCCATTCCATTCCATTCCATTCCATTCCATTCCATTCCACTCCACTCCACTCCACTCCACTCCATTCCACTCCACTCCACTCCGGTACATTCCATTCCATTCCATTCCATTCCATTCCATTCCATTCCGTGCTTCTCGGGTACATTCCGTTCCGTTCCATTCCATTCCATTCCATTCCATTCCGTTCCAGTGCACTCTACTCCACTCCACTCCACTCCACTCCACTCCGGTACATTCCATTCCATTCCATTCCATTCCATTCCATTCCATTCCATTCCATTGAATTCCATTCCATTCC
This sequence comes from Gorilla gorilla gorilla, assembly GCF_029281585.2. Taxonomy (NCBI): domain Eukaryota; kingdom Metazoa; phylum Chordata; class Mammalia; order Primates; family Hominidae; genus Gorilla; species Gorilla gorilla. Next base: position 10,180,695 of record NC_073238.2, on the reverse strand, counting down.
ATTCCATTCCATTCCATTCCATTCCATTCCATTCCATTCCATTCCATTCCATTCTACTGGTGTCCATTCCATTCCATTCCATTCCATTCCATTCCATTCCATTCCTTTCCATTCCATTGCATTCCATTGCATTCCATTCCATTCCATTCCATTCCATTCCATTCCATTCCACTCCACTCCACTCCACTCCACTCCATTCCACTCCACTCCACTCCGGTACATTCCATTCCATTCCATTCCATTCCATTCCGTGCTTCTCGGGTACATTCCGTTCCGTTCCATTCCATTCCATTCCATTCCGTTCCAGTGCACTCTACTCCACTCCACTCCACTCCACTCCACTCCGGTACATTCCATTCCATTCCATTCCATTCCATTCCATGGAATTCCATTCCATTCCATTCCATGGAATTCCATTCCATTCCATTCCATTCCATGGAATTCCATTCCATTCCATTCCATTCCATTCCATTCCATTCCATTCCATTCCATTCCATTCCATTCCATTCTACTGTTGTCCATTCCATTCCATTCCATTCCATTCCATTCCATTCCTTTCCATTCCATTGCATTCCATTGCATTCCATTCCATTCCATTCCATTCCATTCCATTCCATTCCACTCCATTCCACTCCACTCCACTCCATTCCACTCCACTCCACTCCGGTACATTCCATTCCATTCCATTCCATTCCATTCCATTCCATTCCGTGCTTCTCGGGTACATTCCGTTCCGTTCCATTCCATTCCATTCCATTCCATTCCATTCCATTCCATTCCATTCCATTCCATTCCATTCCATTAAATTCCTTTCCATTCCATTGCATTCCATTGCATTCCATTCCATTCCATTCCATTCCATTCCATTCCATTCCATTCCATTCCACTCCACACCACTCCACTCCACTCCATTCCACTCCGCTCCACTCCGGTACATTCCATTCCATTCCTTTCCATTCCATTCCATTCCATTCCGTGCTTCTCAGGTACATTCCGTTCCGTTCCATTCCATTCCATTCCATTCCATTCCGTTCCAGTGCACTCTACTCCACTCCACTCCACTCCACTCCGGTACATTCCATTCCATTGAATTCCATTCCATTCCATTCCATTCCATTCCATTCCATTCCATTCCATTCCATTCCATTCCATTCTACTGGTGTCCATTCCATTCCATTCCATTCCATTCCATTCCATTCCATTCCATTCCTTTCCATTCCATTGCATTCCATTGCATTCCATTCCATTCCATTCCATTCCACTCCACTCCACTCTACTCCACTCCATTCCACTCCACTCCACTCCGGTACATTCCATTCCATTCCATTCCATTCCATTCCATTCCATTCCGTGCTTCTCGGGTACATTCCGTTCCGTTCCATTCCATTCCATTCCATTCCATTCCATTCCATTCCGTTCCAGTGCACTCTACTCCACTCCACTCCACTCCACTCCACTCCGGTACATTCCATTCCATTCCATTCCATTCCATTCCATTCCATTTCCATTCCCATTCCATTTCCATTCCCGTTCCATTTCCATTCCCGTTTCTTTTCCATTCCCGTTCCATTTCCATTCCAGTTCCATTACCATTCCCGTTCCATTTCCATTCCCGATCCATTTCCATTCCCGTTCCATTTCCATTCCCGTTCCATTTCCATTCCCGTTCCGTTACCATTCCCGTTCCATTTCCGTTCCCGTTCCGTTTCCGTTCCCGTTCCATTTCCGTTCTCGTTCCGTTTCCGTTCCCGTTCCATTTCCATTCCCGTTCAATTTCCGTTCCCGTTCCATTTCCATTCCCGTTCCATTTCCATTCCCTTTCCGTTTCCATTTCATTCCATTCCGTTCTGCTCGGGTACATTCCATTCCATTCCATTGCATTCCATTCCGTTCTGCTCCTGTCCATTCCATTCCATTCCATTCCGTTCCATTCCGTTCTACTCGGGTAGATTCCATTCCATTCCATTCCATTCCATTCCATTCCATTCCATTCCATTCTACTGGTGTCCATTCAATTCCATTCCATTCCATTCCATTCCATTCCATTGCATTCCATTCCATTCCATTCCATTCCGTTCCGTTCTACTCGGTTACATTCCATTCAATTCCATTCCATTCCGTTCTACTCGGGTAGATTCCATTCCATTCCATTCCATTCCTTTCCATTCCATTGCATTCCATTGCATTGCATTGCACTCAATTCCATTCCATTCCATTCCATTCCATTCCATTCCATTCCATTCCATTCCGTTCCGTTCAACTCGGTTACATTCCATTCAATTACATTCCATTCCGTTCTACTCGGTTACATTCCATTCCATTCCATTCCATTCCATTCCAATCCATTCCATTCCATTCCATTCCGTTCTACTCGTGTACATTCCATTCCATTCCATTCCATTCCATTCCATTCCATTCCATTCCATTCCATTCCATTCCGTTCTACTTTGGTACATTCCATTCCATTCCATTCCATTCCATTCCATTCCATTCCATTCCATTCCATTCCATTCCGTTCTACTCAGGTTGATTCCATTCTATTCCATTCCATTCCATTCCATTCCATTCCATTCGATTCCATTCCATTCCATTCCATTGAATTCCATTCCATTCCCTTCCATTCCATGGAATTCCATTCCATTCCATTCGATTCCATGGAATTCCATTCCATTCCATTCCATTCCATGGAATTCCATTCCATTCCATTCCATTCCATTCCATTCCATTCCATTCCATTCCATTCCATTCCATTCCATTGAATTCCATTCCATTCCATTCCATTCCATCCCATTCCATTCCATTCCATTCCATTGAATTCCATTCCATTCCATTCCATTCCATTCCATTCCATCCCATTCCATTCCATTCCATTCCATTCCGTTCTACTCGGGTTGATTCCATTCTATTCCATTCCATTCCATTCGATCCCATTTGATTCCATTCGATTCCATTCAATTCCATTCGATTCCATTCCATTCCACTCCATTCCATTCCATTCCATTCCATTCCATTCCATTCCATTCCATTCCATTCCATTCCTTTCCATTCCATTGCATTCCATTGTATTCCATTCCATTCCATTCCATTCCATTCCATTCCATTGCATTCCATTCCATTCCATTCCACTCCACACCACTCCACTCCACTCCATTCCACTCCGCTCCACTCCGGTACATTCCATTCCATTCCTTTCCATTCCATTCCATTCCATTCCGTGCTTCTCAGGTACATTCCGTTCCGTTCCATTCCATTCCATTCCATTCCATTCCGTTCCAGTGCACTCTAGTCCACTCCACTCCACTCCACTCCGGTACATTCCATTCCATTCCATTCCATTCCATTCCATTCCATTCCATTCCATTTCCATTCCCATTCCATTTCCATTCCCGTTCCATTTCCATTCCCGTTTCTTTTCCATTCCCGTTCCATTTCCATTCCCGTTCCTTTACCATTCCCGTTCCATTTCCATTCCCGATCCATTTCCATTCCCGTTCCTTTTCCATTCCCGTTCCATTTCCATTCCCGTTCCATTACCATTCCCGTTCCATTTCCGTTCCCGTTCCGTTTCCGTTCCCGTTCCATTTCCGTTCTCGTTCCGTTTCCGTTCCCGTTCCATTTCCATTCCCGTTCCATTTCCGTTCCCGTTCCATTTCCATTCCCGTTCCATTTCCATTCCCTTTCCATTTCCATTTCATTCCATTCCGTTCTGCTCGGGTACATTCCATTCCATTCCATTGCATTCCATTCCGTTCTGCTCCTGTCCATTCCATTCCATTCCATTCCGTTCCATTCCGTTCTACTCGGGTAGATTCCATTCCATTCCATTCCATTCCATTCCATTCCATTCCATTCCATTCCATTCCATTCCATTCTACTGGTGTCCATTCCATTCCATTCCATTCCATTCCATTCCATTCCATTCCATTGCATTGCATTCCATTCCATTCCATTCCATTCCATTCCGTTCCGTTCTACTCGGTTACATTCCATTCAATTCCATTCCATTCCGTTCTACTCGGGTAGATTCCATTCCATTCCATTCCATTCCATTCCATTCCATTGCATTCCATTGCATTGCATTGCACTCAATTCCATTCCATTCCATTCCATTCCATTCCATTCCATTCCATTCCATTCCATTCCGTTCCGTTCAACCCGGTTACATTCCATTCAATTACATTCCATTCCGTTCTACTCGGTTACATTCCATTCCATTGCATTCCATTCCATTCCAATCCATTCCATTCCATTCCATTCCGTTCTACTCGGGTACATTGCATTCCATTCCATTCCATTCCATTCCATTCCATTCCATTCCATTCCATTCCGTTCTACTTTGGTACATTCCATTCCATTCCATTCCATTCCATTCCATTCCATTGAATTCCATTCCATTCCATTCCATTCCATTCCATTCCATTCCATTCCATTCCATTCCATTCCATTCCATTCCATTGAATTCCATTCCATTCCATTGAATTCCATTCCATTCCATTCCATTCCATTGAATTCCGTTCCATTCCATTCCATTCCATTCCATTCCATTCCATTGAATTCCATTCCATTCCATTCCATAGAATTCCGTTCCATTCCATTCCATTCCATTCCATTCCATTCCATTCCATTCCATTCCATTGAATTCCATTCCATTCCATTCCATTCCTTTCCATTGAATTCCATTCTGTTCCATTCCATTCCTTTGAATTCCGTTCCATTCCATTCCATTCCATTCCTTTCCGTTCCGTTCCGTTCCGTTCCGTTCCGTTGCGTTCCGCTCCGTTCTACTCGGGTTGATTCCATTCTATTCCATTCCATTCCATTTGATCCCATTCGATTCCATTCGATTCCATTCGATTCCATTCGATTCCACTCCATTCCATTCCATAGAATTCCATTCCATTCCATTCCATTTGAATTCCATTCCATTCTATTCCATTCCATTCTATTCCATTCCATCCCATTCCATTCCATTCCATTCCATTCTACTCGGGTTGATTGCATTCTATTCCATTCCATTCCATTCGATTCCATTCGATTCCATTCGATTCCATTCGATTCCATTCGATTCCATTCCATTCCCTTCCATTCCATTCCATTCCATTCCATTGAATTCCATTCCATTCCATTCCATTCCATTCCATTGAATTCCATTCCATTCCATTCCATTCCATTCCATTCCATTCCATTCCATTGAATTCCATTCCATTCCATAGAATTCCATTCCATTCCATTCCATTCCATTGAATTCCGTTCCTTTCCATTCCATTCCATTCCGTTCCGTTCCGTTCCGTTCCGTTGCGTTCCGTTCCGTTCAACTAGGGTTGATTCCATTCTATTCAATTCCATTCCATTCCATTCTACACGGGTTGATCATTCCATTCCGTTCCGTTCCGTTCCGTTCCGTTCCGTTCCGTACCGTTCTACTCGGGTTGATTCCATTCTATTCCATTCCATTCCATTCGATTCCATTCGACTCCATTCCATTCCATTCCATTCCATTCCATTCCATTCCATTGAATTCCATTCCACTCCATTCCATTCCATTCCATTCCATTCCATTACATTCCATTCCGTTCCGTTCCGTTCCGTTCCGTTGCGTTCCGTTCCGTTCTACTCGGGTTGATTCCATTCTATTCCATTCCATTCCATTTGACTCCATTCGATTCCATTCCATTCCATTGCATTGAATTCCATTCCATTCCATTCCATTCCATTCCATTCCATTCCATTCCACTCCATTGAATTCCATTCCATTCCATTCCATTCCATTCCCTTCCATTCCATTCCATTCCATTCCATTCCATTCCATTCCACTCCATTCCATTCCACTCCACTGCACTCCACTCCACTACACTCCACTCCATTCCACTCCCTTCCATTCCATTAAATTGAATTCCATTCCATTCCATTCCATTCCATTCCATTCCATTCCATTCCACTCCATTCCATTTCACTCCACTCCACTCCACTCCACTCCACTCCATTCCATTCCCTTCCATTCCATTCAATTGAATTGCATTGAATTCCATTCCATTCCATTCCATAACATTTCATTCCATTCCATTCCATTCCATTCCATTCCATTCCATTCCATTCCGTTCTACTCGGGTTGATTCCATTCTATTCCATTCCATTCCATTCGATTCCATTCGATTCCATTCGATTCCATTCGTTTCCATTCCATTCCATTCCATTCTATTCCATTGAATTCCATTCCATTCCATTCCATTCCATTCCATTCCATTGCATTCCATTCCATTGAATTGCATTGAATTCCATTCCATTGAATTCCATTCCATTCCATTCCATTCCATTCCATTCCATTGAATTCCATTCCATTCCATTCCATTCCATTCCATTCCATTGAATTCCATTCCATTCCATTCCATTCCATGGAATTCCGTTCCATTCCATTCCATTGCGTTCCGTTCCGTCCCGTTCCGTTCCGTTCCGATCCGTTGCGTTCCGTTCCGTTCTACTCGGGTTGATTCCATTCTATTCCATTCCATTCCATTCGATTCCATTCGATTCCATTCGATTCCACTCCATTCCATTCCATAGAATTCCATTCCATTCCATTCCATTCCATTGAATTCCATTCCATTCCATTCCATTCCATTGAATTCCATTCCATTCCATTCCATTCCATTGAATTCCATTCCATTCCATTCCATTCCATTCCATTCCATTCCATTCCATTCCATTCCATTCTACTGGTGTCCATTCCATTCCATTCCATTCCATTCCATTCCATTCCATTCCATTCCTTTCCATTCCATTGCATTCCATTGCATTCCATTCCATTCCATTCCATTCCATTCCATTCCATTCCATTCCATTCCATTCCACTCCACTCCACTCCACTCCACTCCATTCCACTCCACTCCACTCCGGTACATTCCATTCCATTCCATTCCATTCCATTCCATTCCATTCCGTGCTTCTCGGGTACATTCCGTTCCGTTCCATTCCATTCCATTCCATTCCATTCCGTTCCAGTGCACTCCACTCCACTCAACTCCACTCCACTCCAGTACATTCCATTCCATTCCATTCCATTCCATTCCATTCCATTCCATTTCCATTCCCATTCCATTTCCATTCCCGTTCCATTTCCATTCCCGTTTCTTTTCCATTCCCGTTCCATTTCCATTCCAGTTCCATTACCATTCCCGTTCCATTTCCATTCCCGATCCATTTCCATTCCCGTTCCATTTCCATTCCCGTTCCATTTCCATTCCCGTTCCATTACCATTCCCGTTCCATTTCCGTTCCCGTTCCGTTTCCGTTCCCGTTCCATTTCCGTTCTCGTTCCGTTTCCGTTCCCGTTCCATTTCCATTCCCGTTCCATTTCCGTTCCCGTTCCATTTCCATTCCCGTTCCATTTCCATTCCCTTTCCATTTCCATTTCATTCCATTCCGTTCTGCTCGGGTACATTCCATTCCATTCCATTGCATTCCATTCCATTCCATTCCATAACATTTCATTCCATTCCATTCCATTCCATTCCATTCCATTCCATTCCATTCCATTCCGTTCTACTCGGGTTGATTCCATTCTATTCCATTCCATTCCATTCGATTCCATTCGATTCCATTCGATTCCATTCGTTTCCATTCCATTCCATTCCATTCTATTCCATTGAATTCCATTCCATTCCATTCCATTCCATTCCATTCCATTCCATTGCATTCCATTCCATTGAATTGCATTGAATTCCATTCCATTGAATTCCATTCCATTCCATTCCATTCCATTCCATTCCATTCCATTGAATTCCATTCAATTCCATTCCATTCCATTCCATTCCATTGAATTCCATTCCATTCCATTCTATTCCATGGAATTCCGTTCCATTCCATTCCATTCCGTTCCGTTCCGTCCCGTTCCGTTCCGTTCCGTTCCGTTGCGTTCCGTTCTGTTCTACTCGGGTTGATTCCATTCTATTCCATTCCATTCCATTCGATTCCATTCGATTGCATTCAATTCCATTCGATTCCATTCCATTCCACTCCATTCCATTCCATTGAATTCCATTCCATTCCATTCCATTCCATTCCATTCCATTCCATTCCATTCCATTAAATTCCTTTCCATTCCATTCCATTCCATTCCATTCCATTCCATTCCATTCCATTCCATTCCAATCCATTCCATTCCATTCCATTCCGTTCTACTCGGGTAGATTCCATTCCATTCCATTCCATTCCATTCCATTCCATTCCATTCCATTCCATTCCATTCCGTTCTACTTTGGTACATTCCATTCCATTCCATTCCATTCCATTCCATTCCATTCCATTCCATTCCATTCCATTCCATTCCGTTCTACTCGGGTTGATTCCATTCTATTCCATTCCATTCCATTCCATTCCATTCCATTCCATTCCATTCGATTCCATTCCATTCCCTTCCATAGAATTCCATTCCATTCCATTCCATTCCATGGAATTCCATTCCATTCCATTCCATTCCATTCCATTCCATTCCATTCTAATCCATTCCATTCCATTGAATTCCATTCCATTCCATTCCATTCCATTCCATTGAATTCCATTCCGTTCCATTCCATTCCATTGAATTCCATTCCATTCCATTCCATTCCATTCCATTCCATTCCATTCCATTCCATTCCATCCCATTCCATTCCATTCCATTCCATTCCGTTCTACTCGGGTTGATTCCATTCTATTCCATTCCATTCCATTCGATCCCATTTGATTCCATTCGATTCCATTCAATTCCATTCCATTCCATTCCATTCCACTCCATTCCATTCCATTGAATTCCATTCCATTCCATTCCATTCCATTCCATTCCATTCCATTCCATGGAATTCCATTCCATTCCATTCCATTCCATTCCATAGAATTCCATTCCATTCCATTCCATTCCACTGAATTCCGTTCCATTCCATTCCATTCCGTTCCGTTCCGTTCCGTTCCGTTCTGTTGCGTTCCGTTCCGTTCCGTTGTGTTCCGTTCCGTTCTACTCGGGTTGATTCCATTCTATTCCATTCCATTCCAATCCATTCCATTCCATTCCATGGAATTCCATTCCATTCCATTCCATTCCATGGAATTCCGTTCCATTCCATTCCATTCCGTTCCGTTCCGTCCCGTTCCGTTCCGTTCCGTTCCGTTGCGTTCCGTTCCGTTCTACTCGGGTTGATTCCATTCTATTCCATTCCATTCCATTCGACTCCATTCGATTCCATTCGATTCCACTCCATTCCATTCCATAGAATTCCATTCCATTCCATTCCATTCCATTGAATTCCATTCCATTCCATTCCATTCCATAGAATTCCATTCCATTCCATTGAATTCCATTCCATTCCATTGCATTCCATTCCATTCCATTCCATTCCATTCCATTCCATTCCATTCCATTCCATTCCATTCCATTCTACTGGTGTCCATTCCATTCCATTCCATTCCATTCCATTCCATTCCATTCCTTTCCATTCCATTGCATTCCATTGCATTCCATTCCATTCCATTCCATTCCATTCCATTCCATTCCACTCCACTCCACTCCACTCCACTCCATTCCACTCCACTCCACTCCGGTACATTCCATTCCATTCCATTCCATTCCATTCCATTCCATTCCATTCGATTCCATTCCATTCCATTGCATTGAATTCCATTCCATTCCATTCCATTCCATGGAATTCCTTTCCATTCCATTCCATTCCATTCCATTCCATTCCATTCCATTGAATTCCATTCCATTCCATTCCATTCCATTCCATTCCATTGAATTCCATTCCGTTCCATTCCATTCCATTGAATTCCATTCCATTCCATTCCATTCCATTCCATTCCATTCCATTCCATTCCATTCCATTCCATTGAATTCCATTCCATTCCATTGAATTCCATTCCGTTCCATTCCATTCCATTGAATTCCATTCCATTCCATTCCATTCCATTCCATTCCATTCCATTCCATTCCATCCCATTCCATTCCATTCCATTCCATTCCGTTCTACTCGGGTTGATTCCATTCTATTCCATTCCATTCCATTCGATCCCATTTGATTCCATTCGATTCCATTCAATTCCATTCGATTCCATTCCATTCCACTCCATTCCATTCCATTGAATTCCATTCCATTCCATTCCATTCCATTCCATTCCATTCCATTCCATTCCATTCCATTCTACTGGTGTCCATTCCATTCCATTCCATTCCATTCCATTCCATGGAATTCCTTTCCATTCCATTCCATTCCATTCCATTCCATTCCATTCCATTGAATTCCATTCCATTCCATTCCATTCAATTCCATTGAATTCCATTCCGTTCCATTCCATTCCATTGAATTCCATTCCATTCCATTCCATTCCATTCCATTCCATTCCATTCCATTCCATTCCATTCCATTCCATTCCATTCCATTCCATTCCATTCCATTCTACTGGTGTCCATTCCATTCCATTCCATTCCATTCCATTCCATTCCATTGCATTCCATTCCATTCCTTTCCATTCCGTTCCGTTCTACTCGGTTACATTCCATTCAATTCCATTCCATTCCATTCTATTCGGGTAGATTCCATTCCATTCCATTCCATTCCTTTCCATTCCATTGCATTCCATTGCATTGCATTGCACTCAATTCCATTCCATTCCATTCCGTTCCGTTCAACTCGGTTACATTCCATTCAATTACATTCCATTCCGTTCTACTCGGTTACATTCCATTCCATTCCATTCCATTCCATTCCAATCCATTCCATTCCATTCCATTCCGTTCTACTCGGGTACCTTCCGTTCCATTCCATTCCATTCCATTCCATTCCATTCCATTCCTTTCCGTTCTACTTTGGTACATTCCATTCCATTCCATTCCATTCCATTCCAATCCATTCCATTCCATTACATTCCATTCCATTCCATTCCGTTCTACTCAGGTTGATTCCATTCTATTCCATTCCATTCCACTGAATTCCTTTCCATTCCATTCCATTCCATTCCGTTCCGTTCCGTTCCGTTCCGTTCCGTTGCGTTCCGTTCCGTTCTACTCGGGTTGATTCCATTCCATTCCATTCCATTCCACTGAATTCCTTTCCATTCCATTCCATTCCGTTCCGTTCCGTTCCGTTCCGTTCCGTTGCGTTCCGTTCCGTTCCGTTGTGTTCCGTTCCGTTCTACTCGGGTTGATTCCATTCTATTCCATTCCATTCCAATCCATTCCGTTCCATTCCATTGAATTCCATTCCATTCCATTCCATTCCATTCCATTCCATTCCATTCCATTCCATTCCATGGAATTACGTTCCATTCAATTCCATTCCGTTCCGTTCCGTCCCGTTCCGTTCCGTTCCGTTCCGTTGCGTTCCGTTCCGTTCTACTCGGGTTGATTCCATTCTATTCCATTCCATTCCATTCGATTCCATTCGATTCCATTCGATTCCACTCCATTCCATTCCATAGAATTCCATTCCATTCCATTCCATTCCATGGAATTCCATTCCATTCCATTCCATTCCATTGAATTCCATTCCATTCCATTCCATTCCATTGAATTCCATTCCATTCCATTCCATTCCATTCCATTCCATTCTACTGGTGTCCATTCCATTCCATTCCATTCCATTCCATTCCATTCCATTCCTTTCCATTCCATTGCATTCCATTGCATTCCATTCCATTCCATTCCATTCCATTCCATTCCATTCCATTCCACTCCACTCCACTCCACTCCACTCCATTCCACTCCACTCCACTCCGGTACATTCCATTCCATTCCATTCCATTCCATTCCATTCCATTCCGTGCTTCTCGGGTACATTCCGTTCCGTTCCATTCCATTCCATTCCATTCCATTCCGTTCCAGTGCACTCTACTCCACTCCACTCCACTCCACTCCACTCCGGTACATTCCATTCCATTCCATTCCATTCCATTCCATTCCATTCCATTCCATTGAATTCCATTCCATTCCATTCCATTCCATTCCATTCCATTCCATTCCATTCCATTCCATTCCATTCCATTCTACTGGTGTCCATTCCATTCCATTCCATTCCATTCCATTCCATTCCATTCCTTTCCATTCCATTGCATTCCATTGCATTCCATTCCATTCCATTCCATTCCATTCCATTCCATTCCACTCCACTCCACTCCACTCCACTCCATTCCACTCCACTCCACTCCGGTACATTCCATTCCATTCCATTCCATTCCATTCCGTGCTTCTCGGGTACATTCCGTTCCGTTCCATTCCATTCCATTCCATTCCGTTCCAGTGCACTCTACTCCACTCCACTCCACTCCACTCCACTCCGGTACATTCCATTCCATTCCATTCCATTCCATTCCATGGAATTCCATTCCATTCCATTCCATGGAATTCCATTCCATTCCATTCCATTCCATGGAATTCCATTCCATTCCATTCCATTCCATTCCATTCCATTCCATTCCATTCCATTCCATTCCATTCTACTGTTGTCCATTCCATTCCATTCCATTCCATTCCATTCCATTCCTTTCCATTCCATTGCATTCCATTGCATTCCATTCCATTCCATTCCATTCCATTCCATTCCATTCCACTCCATTCCACTCCACTCCACTCCATTCCACTCCACTCCACTCCGGTACATTCCATTCCATTCCATTCCATTCCATTCCATTCCATTCCGTGCTTCTCGGGTACATTCCGTTCCGTTCCATTCCATTCCATTCCATTCCATTCCATTCCATTCCATTCCATTCCATTCCATTCCATTAAATTCCTTTCCATTCCATTGCATTCCATTGCATTCCATTCCATTCCATTCCATTCCATTCCATTCCATTCCATTCCATTCCACTCCACACCACTCCACTCCACTCCATTCCACTCCGCTCCACTCCGGTACATTCCATTCCATTCCTTTCCATTCCATTCCATTCCATTCCGTGCTTCTCAGGTACATTCCGTTCCGTTCCATTCCATTCCATTCCATTCCATTCCGTTCCAGTGCACTCTACTCCACTCCACTCCACTCCACTCCGGTACATTCCATTCCATTGAATTCCATTCCATTCCATTCCATTCCATTCCATTCCATTCCATTCCATTCCATTCCATTCCATTCTACTGGTGTCCATTCCATTCCATTCCATTCCATTCCATTCCATTCCATTCCATTCCTTTCCATTCCATTGCATTCCATTGCATTCCATTCCATTCCATTCCATTCCACTCCACTCCACTCTACTCCACTCCATTCCACTCCACTCCACTCCGGTACATTCCATTCCATTCCATTCCATTCCATTCCATTCCATTCCGTGCTTCTCGGGTACATTCCGTTCCGTTCCATTCCATTCCATTCCATTCCATTCCATTCCATTCCGTTCCAGTGCACTCTACTCCACTCCACTCCACTCCACTCCACTCCGGTACATTCCATTCCATTCCATTCCATTCCATTCCATTCCATTTCCATTCCCATTCCATTTCCATTCCCGTTCCATTTCCATTCCCGTTTCTTTTCCATTCCCGTTCCATTTCCATTCCAGTTCCATTACCATTCCCGTTCCATTTCCATTCCCGATCCATTTCCATTCCCGTTCCATTTCCATTCCCGTTCCATTTCCATTCCCGTTCCGTTACCATTCCCGTTCCATTTCCGTTCCCGTTCCGTTTCCGTTCCCGTTCCATTTCCGTTCTCGTTCCGTTTCCGTTCCCGTTCCATTTCCATTCCCGTTCAATTTCCGTTCCCGTTCCATTTCCATTCCCGTTCCATTTCCATTCCCTTTCCGTTTCCATTTCATTCCATTCCGTTCTGCTCGGGTACATTCCATACCATTCCATTGCATTCCATTCCGTTCTGCTCCTGTCCATTCCATTCCATTCCATTCCGTTCCATTCCGTTCTACTCGGGTAGATTCCATTCCATTCCATTCCATTCCATTCCATTCCATTCCATTCCATTCTACTGGTGTCCATTCAATTCCATTCCATTCCATTCCATTCCATTCCATTGCATTCCATTCCATTCCATTCCATTCCGTTCCGTTCTACTCGGTTACATTCCATTCAATTCCATTCCATTCCGTTCTACTCGGGTAGATTCCATTCCATTCCATTCCATTCCTTTCCATTCCATTGCATTCCATTGCATTGCATTGCACTCAATTCCATTCCATTCCATTCCATTCCATTCCATTCCATTCCATTCCATTCCGTTCCGTTCAACTCGGTTACATTCCATTCAATTACATTCCATTCCGTTCTACTCGGTTACATTCCATTCCATTCCATTCCATTCCATTCCAATCCATTCCATTCCATTCCATTCCGTTCTACTCGTGTACATTCCATTCCATTCCATTCCATTCCATTCCATTCCATTCCATTCCATTCCATTCCATTCCGTTCTACTTTGGTACATTCCATTCCATTCCATTCCATTCCATTCCATTCCATTCCATTCCATTCCATTCCGTTCTACTCAGGTTGATTCCATTCTATTCCATTCCATTCCATTCCATTCCATTCCATTCGATTCCATTCCATTCCATTCCATTGAATTCCATTCCATTCCCTTCCATTCCATGGAATTCCATTCCATTCCATTCGATTCCATGGAATTCCATTCCATTCCATTCCATTCCATGGAATTCCATTCCATTCCATTCCATTCCATTCCATTCCATTCCATTCCATTCCATTCCATTCCATTGAATTCCATTCCATTCCATTCCATTCCATCCCATTCCATTCCATTCCATTCCATTGAATTCCATTCCATTCCATTCCATTCCATTCCATTCCATCCCATTCCATTCCATTCCATTCCATTCCGTTCTACTCGGGTTGATTCCATTCTATTCCATTCCATTCCATTCGATCCCATTTGATTCCATTCGATTCCATTCAATTCCATTCGATTCCATTCCATTCCACTCCATTCCATTCCATTCCATTCCATTCCATTCCATTCCATTCCATTCCATTCCATTCCTTTCCATTCCATTGCATTCCATTGTATTCCATTCCATTCCATTCCATTCCATTCCATTCCATTGCATTCCATTCCATTCCATTCCACTCCACACCACTCCACTCCACTCCATTCCACTCCGCTCCACTCCGGTACATTCCATTCCATTCCTTTCCATTCCATTCCATTCCATTCCGTGCTTCTCAGGTACATTCCGTTCCGTTCCATTCCATTCCATTCCATTCCATTCCGTTCCAGTGCACTCTAGTCCACTCCACTCCACTCCACTCCGGTACATTCCATTCCATTCCATTCCATTCCATTCCATTCCATTCCATTCCATTTCCATTCCCATTCCATTTCCATTCCCGTTCCATTTCCATTCCCGTTTCTTTTCCATTCCCGTTCCATTTCCATTCCCGTTCCTTTACCATTCCCGTTCCATTTCCATTCCCGATCCATTTCCATTCCCGTTCCTTTTCCATTCCCGTTCCATTTCCATTCCCGTTCCATTACCATTCCCGTTCCATTTCCGTTCCCGTTCCGTTTCCGTTCCCGTTCCATTTCCGTTCTCGTTCCGTTTCCGTTCCCGTTCCATTTCCATTCCCGTTCCATTTCCGTTCCCGTTCCATTTCCATTCCCGTTCCATTTCCATTCCCTTTCCATTTCCATTTCATTCCATTCCGTTCTGCTCGGGTACATTCCATTCCATTCCATTGCATTCCATTCCGTTCTGCTCCTGTCCATTCCATTCCATTCCATTCCGTTCCATTCCGTTCTACTCGGGTAGATTCCATTCCATTCCATTCCATTCCATTCCATTCCATTCCATTCCATTCCATTCCATTCC
The DNA here is from genome assembly GCF_029281585.2 of Gorilla gorilla gorilla. Taxonomy (NCBI): domain Eukaryota; kingdom Metazoa; phylum Chordata; class Mammalia; order Primates; family Hominidae; genus Gorilla; species Gorilla gorilla. The sequence continues at coordinate 10,164,891 of NC_073238.2, read as the reverse complement.
ATTCTACTGGTGTCCATTCCATTCCATTCCATTCCATTCCATTCCATTCCATTCCATTGCATTGCATTCCATTCCATTCCATTCCATTCCATTCCGTTCCGTTCTACTCGGTTACATTCCATTCAATTCCATTCCATTCCGTTCTACTCGGGTAGATTCCATTCCATTCCATTCCATTCCATTCCATTCCATTGCATTCCATTGCATTGCATTGCACTCAATTCCATTCCATTCCATTCCATTCCATTCCATTCCATTCCATTCCATTCCATTCCGTTCCGTTCAACCCGGTTACATTCCATTCAATTACATTCCATTCCGTTCTACTCGGTTACATTCCATTCCATTGCATTCCATTCCATTCCAATCCATTCCATTCCATTCCATTCCGTTCTACTCGGGTACATTGCATTCCATTCCATTCCATTCCATTCCATTCCATTCCATTCCATTCCATTCCGTTCTACTTTGGTACATTCCATTCCATTCCATTCCATTCCATTCCATTCCATTGAATTCCATTCCATTCCATTCCATTCCATTCCATTCCATTCCATTCCATTCCATTCCATTCCATTCCATTCCATTGAATTCCATTCCATTCCATTGAATTCCATTCCATTCCATTCCATTCCATTGAATTCCGTTCCATTCCATTCCATTCCATTCCATTCCATTCCATTGAATTCCATTCCATTCCATTCCATAGAATTCCGTTCCATTCCATTCCATTCCATTCCATTCCATTCCATTCCATTCCATTCCATTGAATTCCATTCCATTCCATTCCATTCCTTTCCATTGAATTCCATTCTGTTCCATTCCATTCCTTTGAATTCCGTTCCATTCCATTCCATTCCATTCCTTTCCGTTCCGTTCCGTTCCGTTCCGTTCCGTTGCGTTCCGCTCCGTTCTACTCGGGTTGATTCCATTCTATTCCATTCCATTCCATTTGATCCCATTCGATTCCATTCGATTCCATTCGATTCCATTCGATTCCACTCCATTCCATTCCATAGAATTCCATTCCATTCCATTCCATTTGAATTCCATTCCATTCTATTCCATTCCATTCTATTCCATTCCATCCCATTCCATTCCATTCCATTCCATTCTACTCGGGTTGATTGCATTCTATTCCATTCCATTCCATTCGATTCCATTCGATTCCATTCGATTCCATTCGATTCCATTCGATTCCATTCCATTCCCTTCCATTCCATTCCATTCCATTCCATTGAATTCCATTCCATTCCATTCCATTCCATTCCATTGAATTCCATTCCATTCCATTCCATTCCATTCCATTCCATTCCATTCCATTGAATTCCATTCCATTCCATAGAATTCCATTCCATTCCATTCCATTCCATTGAATTCCGTTCCTTTCCATTCCATTCCATTCCGTTCCGTTCCGTTCCGTTCCGTTGCGTTCCGTTCCGTTCAACTAGGGTTGATTCCATTCTATTCAATTCCATTCCATTCCATTCTACACGGGTTGATCATTCCATTCCGTTCCGTTCCGTTCCGTTCCGTTCCGTTCCGTACCGTTCTACTCGGGTTGATTCCATTCTATTCCATTCCATTCCATTCGATTCCATTCGACTCCATTCCATTCCATTCCATTCCATTCCATTCCATTCCATTGAATTCCATTCCACTCCATTCCATTCCATTCCATTCCATTCCATTACATTCCATTCCGTTCCGTTCCGTTCCGTTCCGTTGCGTTCCGTTCCGTTCTACTCGGGTTGATTCCATTCTATTCCATTCCATTCCATTTGACTCCATTCGATTCCATTCCATTCCATTGCATTGAATTCCATTCCATTCCATTCCATTCCATTCCATTCCATTCCATTCCACTCCATTGAATTCCATTCCATTCCATTCCATTCCATTCCCTTCCATTCCATTCCATTCCATTCCATTCCATTCCACTCCATTCCATTCCACTCCACTGCACTCCACTCCACTACACTCCACTCCATTCCACTCCCTTCCATTCCATTAAATTGAATTCCATTCCATTCCATTCCATTCCATTCCATTCCATTCCATTCCACTCCATTCCATTTCACTCCACTCCACTCCACTCCACTCCACTCCATTCCATTCCCTTCCATTCCATTCAATTGAATTGCATTGAATTCCATTCCATTCCATTCCATAACATTTCATTCCATTCCATTCCATTCCATTCCATTCCATTCCATTCCATTCCGTTCTACTCGGGTTGATTCCATTCTATTCCATTCCATTCCATTCGATTCCATTCGATTCCATTCGATTCCATTCGTTTCCATTCCATTCCATTCCATTCTATTCCATTGAATTCCATTCCATTCCATTCCATTCCATTCCATTCCATTGCATTCCATTCCATTGAATTGCATTGAATTCCATTCCATTGAATTCCATTCCATTCCATTCCATTCCATTCCATTCCATTGAATTCCATTCCATTCCATTCCATTCCATTCCATTCCATTGAATTCCATTCCATTCCATTCCATTCCATGGAATTCCGTTCCATTCCATTCCATTGCGTTCCGTTCCGTCCCGTTCCGTTCCGTTCCGATCCGTTGCGTTCCGTTCCGTTCTACTCGGGTTGATTCCATTCTATTCCATTCCATTCCATTCGATTCCATTCGATTCCATTCGATTCCACTCCATTCCATTCCATAGAATTCCATTCCATTCCATTCCATTCCATTGAATTCCATTCCATTCCATTCCATTCCATTGAATTCCATTCCATTCCATTCCATTCCATTGAATTCCATTCCATTCCATTCCATTCCATTCCATTCCATTCCATTCCATTCCATTCCATTCTACTGGTGTCCATTCCATTCCATTCCATTCCATTCCATTCCATTCCATTCCATTCCTTTCCATTCCATTGCATTCCATTGCATTCCATTCCATTCCATTCCATTCCATTCCATTCCATTCCATTCCATTCCATTCCACTCCACTCCACTCCACTCCACTCCATTCCACTCCACTCCACTCCGGTACATTCCATTCCATTCCATTCCATTCCATTCCATTCCATTCCGTGCTTCTCGGGTACATTCCGTTCCGTTCCATTCCATTCCATTCCATTCCATTCCGTTCCAGTGCACTCCACTCCACTCAACTCCACTCCACTCCAGTACATTCCATTCCATTCCATTCCATTCCATTCCATTCCATTCCATTTCCATTCCCATTCCATTTCCATTCCCGTTCCATTTCCATTCCCGTTTCTTTTCCATTCCCGTTCCATTTCCATTCCAGTTCCATTACCATTCCCGTTCCATTTCCATTCCCGATCCATTTCCATTCCCGTTCCATTTCCATTCCCGTTCCATTTCCATTCCCGTTCCATTACCATTCCCGTTCCATTTCCGTTCCCGTTCCGTTTCCGTTCCCGTTCCATTTCCGTTCTCGTTCCGTTTCCGTTCCCGTTCCATTTCCATTCCCGTTCCATTTCCGTTCCCGTTCCATTTCCATTCCCGTTCCATTTCCATTCCCTTTCCATTTCCATTTCATTCCATTCCGTTCTGCTCGGGTACATTCCATTCCATTCCATTGCATTCCATTCCATTCCATTCCATAACATTTCATTCCATTCCATTCCATTCCATTCCATTCCATTCCATTCCATTCCATTCCGTTCTACTCGGGTTGATTCCATTCTATTCCATTCCATTCCATTCGATTCCATTCGATTCCATTCGATTCCATTCGTTTCCATTCCATTCCATTCCATTCTATTCCATTGAATTCCATTCCATTCCATTCCATTCCATTCCATTCCATTCCATTGCATTCCATTCCATTGAATTGCATTGAATTCCATTCCATTGAATTCCATTCCATTCCATTCCATTCCATTCCATTCCATTCCATTGAATTCCATTCAATTCCATTCCATTCCATTCCATTCCATTGAATTCCATTCCATTCCATTCTATTCCATGGAATTCCGTTCCATTCCATTCCATTCCGTTCCGTTCCGTCCCGTTCCGTTCCGTTCCGTTCCGTTGCGTTCCGTTCTGTTCTACTCGGGTTGATTCCATTCTATTCCATTCCATTCCATTCGATTCCATTCGATTGCATTCAATTCCATTCGATTCCATTCCATTCCACTCCATTCCATTCCATTGAATTCCATTCCATTCCATTCCATTCCATTCCATTCCATTCCATTCCATTCCATTAAATTCCTTTCCATTCCATTCCATTCCATTCCATTCCATTCCATTCCATTCCATTCCATTCCAATCCATTCCATTCCATTCCATTCCGTTCTACTCGGGTAGATTCCATTCCATTCCATTCCATTCCATTCCATTCCATTCCATTCCATTCCATTCCATTCCGTTCTACTTTGGTACATTCCATTCCATTCCATTCCATTCCATTCCATTCCATTCCATTCCATTCCATTCCATTCCATTCCGTTCTACTCGGGTTGATTCCATTCTATTCCATTCCATTCCATTCCATTCCATTCCATTCCATTCCATTCGATTCCATTCCATTCCCTTCCATAGAATTCCATTCCATTCCATTCCATTCCATGGAATTCCATTCCATTCCATTCCATTCCATTCCATTCCATTCCATTCTAATCCATTCCATTCCATTGAATTCCATTCCATTCCATTCCATTCCATTCCATTGAATTCCATTCCGTTCCATTCCATTCCATTGAATTCCATTCCATTCCATTCCATTCCATTCCATTCCATTCCATTCCATTCCATTCCATCCCATTCCATTCCATTCCATTCCATTCCGTTCTACTCGGGTTGATTCCATTCTATTCCATTCCATTCCATTCGATCCCATTTGATTCCATTCGATTCCATTCAATTCCATTCCATTCCATTCCATTCCACTCCATTCCATTCCATTGAATTCCATTCCATTCCATTCCATTCCATTCCATTCCATTCCATTCCATGGAATTCCATTCCATTCCATTCCATTCCATTCCATAGAATTCCATTCCATTCCATTCCATTCCACTGAATTCCGTTCCATTCCATTCCATTCCGTTCCGTTCCGTTCCGTTCCGTTCTGTTGCGTTCCGTTCCGTTCCGTTGTGTTCCGTTCCGTTCTACTCGGGTTGATTCCATTCTATTCCATTCCATTCCAATCCATTCCATTCCATTCCATGGAATTCCATTCCATTCCATTCCATTCCATGGAATTCCGTTCCATTCCATTCCATTCCGTTCCGTTCCGTCCCGTTCCGTTCCGTTCCGTTCCGTTGCGTTCCGTTCCGTTCTACTCGGGTTGATTCCATTCTATTCCATTCCATTCCATTCGACTCCATTCGATTCCATTCGATTCCACTCCATTCCATTCCATAGAATTCCATTCCATTCCATTCCATTCCATTGAATTCCATTCCATTCCATTCCATTCCATAGAATTCCATTCCATTCCATTGAATTCCATTCCATTCCATTGCATTCCATTCCATTCCATTCCATTCCATTCCATTCCATTCCATTCCATTCCATTCCATTCCATTCTACTGGTGTCCATTCCATTCCATTCCATTCCATTCCATTCCATTCCATTCCTTTCCATTCCATTGCATTCCATTGCATTCCATTCCATTCCATTCCATTCCATTCCATTCCATTCCACTCCACTCCACTCCACTCCACTCCATTCCACTCCACTCCACTCCGGTACATTCCATTCCATTCCATTCCATTCCATTCCATTCCATTCCATTCGATTCCATTCCATTCCATTGCATTGAATTCCATTCCATTCCATTCCATTCCATGGAATTCCTTTCCATTCCATTCCATTCCATTCCATTCCATTCCATTCCATTGAATTCCATTCCATTCCATTCCATTCCATTCCATTCCATTGAATTCCATTCCGTTCCATTCCATTCCATTGAATTCCATTCCATTCCATTCCATTCCATTCCATTCCATTCCATTCCATTCCATTCCATTCCATTGAATTCCATTCCATTCCATTGAATTCCATTCCGTTCCATTCCATTCCATTGAATTCCATTCCATTCCATTCCATTCCATTCCATTCCATTCCATTCCATTCCATCCCATTCCATTCCATTCCATTCCATTCCGTTCTACTCGGGTTGATTCCATTCTATTCCATTCCATTCCATTCGATCCCATTTGATTCCATTCGATTCCATTCAATTCCATTCGATTCCATTCCATTCCACTCCATTCCATTCCATTGAATTCCATTCCATTCCATTCCATTCCATTCCATTCCATTCCATTCCATTCCATTCCATTCTACTGGTGTCCATTCCATTCCATTCCATTCCATTCCATTCCATGGAATTCCTTTCCATTCCATTCCATTCCATTCCATTCCATTCCATTCCATTGAATTCCATTCCATTCCATTCCATTCAATTCCATTGAATTCCATTCCGTTCCATTCCATTCCATTGAATTCCATTCCATTCCATTCCATTCCATTCCATTCCATTCCATTCCATTCCATTCCATTCCATTGAATTCCATTCCATTCCATTGAATTCCATTCCGTTCCATTCCATTCCATTGAATTCCATGCCATTCCATTCCATTCCATTCCATTCCATTCCATTCCATTCCATTCCATTCCATCCCATTCCATTCCATTCCATTCCATTCCGTTCTACTCGGGTTGATTCCATTCTATTCCATTCCATTCCATTCGATCCCATTTGATTCCATTCGATTCCATTCAATTCCATTCGATTCCATTCCATTCCACTCCATTCCATTCCATTGAATTCCATTCCATTCCATTCCATTCCATTCCATTCCATTCCATTCCATTCCATTCCATTCTACTGGTGTCCATTCCATTCCATTCCATTCCATTCCATTCCATTCCATTCCATTCCATTCCATTCCTTTCCATTCCATTGCATTCCATTGCATTCCATTCCATTCCATTCCATTCCATTGAATTCCATTCCATTCCATTCCATTCCATTCCATTCCATTGAATTCCATTCCATTCCATTCCATTCCATGGAATTCCGTTCCATTCCATTCCATTCCGTTCCGTTCCGTCCCGTTCCGTTCCGTTCCGTTCCGTTCCGTTGCGTTCCGTTCCGTTCTACTCGGGTTGATTCCATTCTATTCCATTCCATTCCATTCGATTCCATTCGATTCCATTCGATTCCACTCCATTCCATTCCATAGAATTCCATTCCATTCCATTCCATTCCATTGAATTCCATTCCATTCCATTCCATTCCATTGAATTCCATTCCATTCCATTCCATTCCATTCCATTCCATTCCATTCCATTCCATTCTACTGGTGTCCATTCCATTCCATTCCATTCCATTGCATTCTATTGCATTCCATTCCATTCCATTCCATTCCATTCCATTCCATTCCACTCCACTCCACTCCACTCCACTCCATTCCACTCCACTCCACTCCGGTACATTCCATTCCATTCCATTCCATTCCATTCCATTCCATTCCGTGCTTCTCGGGTACATTCCGTTCCGTTCCATTCCATTCCATTCCATTCCATTCCGTTCCAGTGCACTCCACTCCACTCAACTCCACTCCACTCCGGTACATTCCATTCCATTCCATTCCATTCCATTCCATTCCATTTCCATTCCCATTCCATTTCCATTCCCGTTCCATTTCCATTCCCGTTTCTTTTCCATTCCCGTTCCATTTCCATTCCAGTTCCATTACCATTCCCGTTCCATTTCCATTCCCGATCCATTTCCATCCCCGTTCCATTTTCATTCCCGTTCCATTTCCATTCCCGTTCCATTACCATTCCCGTTCCATTTCCGTTCCCGTTCCGTTTCCGTTCCCGTTCCATTTCCGTTCTCGTTCCGTTTCCGTTCCCGTTCCATTTCCATTCCCGTTCCATTTCCGTTCCCGTTCCATTTCCATTCCCGTTCCATTTCCATTCCCTTTCCATTTCCATTTCATTCCATTCCGTTCTGCTCGGGTACATTCCATTCCATTCCATTGCATTCCATTCCGTTCTGCTCCTGTCCATTCCATTCCATTCCATTCCGTTCCATTCCGTTCTACTCGGGTAGATTCCATTCCATTCCATTCCATTCCATTCCATTCCATTCCATTCCATTCCATTCCATTCAACTGGTGTCCATTCCATTCCATTCCATTCCATTGCATTCCATTCCATTCCATTCCATTCCGTTCCGTTCTACTCGGTTACATTCCATTCAATTCCATTCCATTCCGTTCTACTCGGGTAGATTCCATTCCATTCCATTCCATTCCTTTCCATTCCATTGCATTCCATTGCATTGCATTGCACTCAATTCCATTCCATTCCATTCCATTCCATTCCATTCCGTTCCGTTCAACTCGGTTACATTCCATTCAATTACATTCCATTCCGTTCTACTCGGTTTCATTCCATTCCATTCCATTCCATTCCATTCCATGGAATTCCATTCCATTCCATTCCATTCCATTCCATTCCATTCCATTGAATTCCATTCCATTCCATTCCATTCCATTCCATTCCATTCCATAGAATTCCATTCCATTCCATTCCATTCCATGGAATTCCGTTCCATTCCATTCCATTCCGTTCCTTTCCGTCCCGTTCCGTTCCGTTCCGTTCCGTTGCGTTCCGTTCCGTTCTACTCGGGTTGATTCCATTCTATTCCATTCCATTCCATTCGATCCCATTTGATTCCATTCGATTCCATTCAATTCCATTCGATTCCATTCCATTCCACTCCATTCCATTCCATTGAATTCCATTCCATTCCATTCCATTCCATTCCATTCCATTCCATGGAATTCCATTCCTTTCCATTCCATGGAATTCCATTCCATTCCATTCCATTCCATTCCATAGAATTCCATTCCATTCCATTCCATTCCACTGAATTCCGTTCCATTCCATTCCATTCCGTTCCGTTCCGTTCCGTTCCGTTGCGTTCCGTTCCGTTCCGTTGTGTTCCGTTCCGTTCTACTCGGGTTGATTCCATTCTATTCCATTCCATTCCAATCCATTCCGTTCCATTCCATTGAATTCCATTCCATTCCATTCCATTCCATTCCATTCCATTCCATTCCATTCCATTCCATTGAATTCCATTCCATTCCATTCCATTCCATTCCATTCCATTCCATGGAATTCCATTCCATTCCATTCCATTCCATGGAATTCCGTTCCATTCCATTCCATTCCGTTCCTTTCCGTCCCATTCCGTTCCGTTCCGTTCCGTTGCGTTCCGTTCCGTTCTACTCGGGTTGATTCCATTCTATTCCATTCCATTCCATTCGATTCCATTCGATTCCATTCGATTCCACTCCATTCCATTCAATAGAATTCCATTCCATTCCATTCCATTCCATTGAATTCCATTCCATTCCATTCCATTCCATAGAATTCCATTCCATTCCATTCCATTCCATTGAATTCCATTCCATTCCATTCCATTCCATTCCATTCCATTCCATTCCATTCCATTCTACTGGTGTCCATTCCATTCCATTCCATTCGATCCCATTCGATTCCATTCGATTCCATTCGATTCCACTCCATTCCATTCCATTGAATTCCATTGAATTCCATTCCATTCCATTCCATTCCACTCCACTCCACTCCACTCCACTCCATTCCACTCCACTCCACTCCGGTACATTCCATTCCATTCCATTCCATTCCATTCCATTCCATTCCATTCCATTCCGTGCTTCTCGGGTACATTCCGTTCCGTTCCATTCCATTCCATTCCATTCCATTCCGTTCCAGTGCACTCTACTCCACTCCACTCCACTCCACTCCACTCCGGTACATTCCATTCCATTCCATTCCATTCCATTTCCATTCCCATTCCATTTCCATTCCCGTTCCATTTCCATTCCCGTTTCTTTTCCATTCCCGTTCCATTTCCATTCCAGTTCCATTACCATTCCCGTTCCATTTCCATTCCCGATCCATTTCCATTCCCGTTCCATTTCCATTCCCGTTCCATTTCCATTCCCGTTCCATTACCATTCCCGTTCCATTTCCGTTCCCGTTCCGTTTCCCTTCCCGTTCCATTTCCGTTCTCGTTCCGTTTCCGTTCCCGTTCCATTTCCATTCCCGTTCCATTTCCGTTCCCGTTCCATTTCCATTCCCGTTCCATTTCCATTCCCTTTCCATTTCCATTTCATTCCATTCCGTTCTGCTCGGGTACATTCCATTCCATTCCATTGCATTCCATTCCGTTCTGCTCCTGTCCATTCCATTCCATTCCATTCCGTTCCATTCCGTTCTACTCGGGTAGATTCCATTCCATTCCATTCCATTCCATTCCATTCCATTCCATTGCATTCCATTCCATTCCATTCCATTCCGTTCCGTTCTACTCGGTTACATTCCATTCAATTCCATTCCATTCCGTTCTACTCGGGTAGATTCCATTCCATTCCATTCCATTCCTTTCCATTCCATTGCATTCCATTGCATTGCATTGCACTCAATTCCATTCCATTCCATTCCATTCCATTCCATTCCATTCCATTCCATTCCATTCCGTTCCGTTCAACTCGGTTACATTCCATTCAATTACATTCCATTCCGTTCTACTCGGTTTCATTCCATTTCATTCCATTCCATTCCATTCCATTCCATTCCAATCCATTCCATTCCATTCCATTCCGTTCTACTCGGGTACATTCCATTCCATTCCATTCCATTCCATTCCATTCCATTCCATTCCATTCCATTCCGTTCTACTTTGGTACATTCCATTCCATTCCATTCCATTCCATTCCATTCCATTACATTACATTCCATTCCATTCCATTCCGTTCTACTCGGGTTGATTCCATTCTATTCCATTCCATTCCATTCCATTCCATTCCATTCCATTCCATTCGATTCCATTCCATTCCATTCCATAGAATTCCATTCCATTCCATTCCATTCCATGGAATTCCATTCCATTCCATTCCATTCCATTCCATTCCATTCCATTCTATTCCATTCCATTCCATTGAATTCCATTCCATTCCATTCCATTCCATTCCATTGAATTCCATTCCATTCCATTCCATTCCATTGAATTCCATTCCATTCCATTCCATTCCATTCCATTCCATTCCATTCCATTCCATTCTACTGCTGTCCATTCCATTCCATTCCATTCCATTGCATTCTATTGCATTCCATTCCATTCCATTCCATTCCATTCCATTCCATTCCACTCCACTCCACTCCACTCCATTCCACTCCACTCCACTCCGGTACATTCCATTCCATTCCATTCCATTCCATTCCATTCCATTCCGTGCTTCTCGGGTACATTCCGTTCCGTTCCATTCCATTCCATTCCATTCCATTCCGTTCCAGTGCACTCTACTCCACTCCACTCCACTCCACTCCACTCCGGTACATTCCATTCCATTCCATTCCATTCCATTCCATTCCATTTCCATTCCCATTCCATTTCCATTCCCGTTCCATTTCCATTCCCGTTTCTTTTCCATTCCCGTTCCATTTCCATTCCAGTTCCATTACCATTCCCGTTCCATTTCCATTCCCGATCCATTTCCATTCCCGTTCCATTTCCATTCCCGTTCCATTTCCATTCCCGTTCCATTACCATTCCCGTTCCATTTCCGTTCCCGTTCCGTTTCCGTTCCCGTTCCATTTCCGTTCTCGTTCCGTTTCCGTTCCCGTTCCATTTCCATTCCCGTTCCATTTCCGTTCCCGTTCCATTTCCATTCCCGTTCCATTTCCATTCCCTTTCCATTTCCATTTCATTCCATTCCGTTCTGCTCGGGTACATTCCATTCCATTCCATTGCATTCCATTCCGTTCTGCTCCTGTCCATTCCATTCCATTCCATTCCGTTCCATTCCGTTCTACTCGGGTAGATTCCATTCCATTCCATTCCATTCCATTCCATTCCATTCCATTCCATTCAACTGGTGTCCATTCCATTCCATTCCATTCCATTGCATTCCATTCCATTCCATTCCATTCCGTTCCGTTCTACTCGGTTACATTCCATTCAATTCCATTCCATTCCGTTCTACTCGGGTAGATTCCATTCCATTCCATTCCATTCCTTTCCATTACATTGCATTCCATTGCATTGCATTGCACTCAATTCCATTCCATTCCATTCCATTCCATTCCATTCCATTCCATTCCATTCCGTTCCGTTCAACTCGGTTACATTCCATTCAATTACATTCCATTCCGTTCTACTCGGTATCATTCCATTCCATTCCATTCCATTCCATTCCAATCCATTCCATTCCATTCCATTCCGTTCTACTCGGGTACATTCCATTCCATTCCATTCCATTCCATTCCATTCCATTCCATTCCATTCCATTCCGTTCTACTTTGGTACATTCCATTCCATTCCATTCCATTCCATTCCATTCCATTACATTCCATTCCATTCCATTCCGTTCTACTCGGGTTGATTCCATTCTATTCCATTCCATTCCATTCCATTCCATTCCATTCCATTCCATTCCATTCGATTCCATTCCATTCCATTCCATTCCATTCCATTCCATTCCATTCCATTCCATGGAATTCCATTCCATTCCATTCCATTCCATTCCATTCCATTCCATTCCATTCCATTCCATTCCATTGAATTCCATTCCATTCCATTCCATTCCATTCCATTGAATTCCATTCCGTTCCATTCCATTCCATTGAATTCCATTCCATTCCATTCCATTGCATTCCATTCCATTCCATCCCATTCCATTCCATTCCATTCCATTCCATTCCATTCCATTCCATCCCATTCCATTCCATTCCATTCCATTCCGTTCTCCTCGGGTTGATTCCATTCTATTCCATTCCATTCCATTCGATCCCATTTGATTCCATTCGATTCCATTCAATTCCATTCGATTCCATTCCATTCCACTCCATTCCATTCCATTGAATTCCATTCCATTCCATTCCATTCCATTCCATTCCATTCCATTCCATGGAATTCCATTCCATTCCATTCCATTCCATTCCATAGAATTCCATTCCATTCCATTCCATTCCACTGAATTCCGTTCCATTCCATTCCATTCCGTTCCGTTCCGTTCCGTTCCGTTCCGTTCTGTTGCTTTCCGTTCCGTTCCGTTGTGTTCCGTTCCGTTCTACTCGGGTTGATTCCATTCTATTCCATTCCATTCCAATCCATTCCATTCCATTCCATGGAATTCCATTCCATTCCATTCCATTCCATGGAATTCCGTTCCATTCCATTCCATTCCGTTCCGTTCCGTCCCGTTCCGTTCCGTTCCGTTCCGTTGCGTTCCGTTCCGTTCTACTCGGGTTGATTCCATTCTACTCCATTCCATTCCATTCGATTCCATTCGATCCCATTCGATTCCACTCCATTCCATTCCATAGAATTCCATTCCATTTCATTCCATTCCATTGAATTCCATTCCATTCCATTCCATTCCATAGAATTCCATTCCATTCCATTCCATTCCATTCCATTCCATTCCATTCCATTCCATTCCATTCCATTCCATTCCATTCTACTGGTGTCCATTCCATTCCATTCCATTCCATTCCATTCCATTCCATTCCATACCTTTCCATTCCATTGCATTCCATTGCATTCCATTCCATTCCATTCCATTCCATTCCATTCCATTCCACTCCACTCCACTCCACTCCACTCCATTCCACTCCACTCCACTCCGGTACATTCCATTCCATTCCATTCCATTCCATTCCATTCCATTCCATTCCATTCCATTCCATTCCATTGAATTCCATTCCATTCCATTCCATTCCATGGAATTCCTTTCCATTCCATTCCATTCCATTCCATTCCATTCCATTCCATTGAATTCCATTCCATTCCATTCCATTCCATTCCATTGAATTCCATTCCGTTCCATTCCATTCCATTGAATTCCATTCCATTCCATTCCATTCCATTCCATTCCATTCCATTCCATTGAATTCCATTCCATTCCATTGAATTCCATTCCGTTCCATTCCATTCCATTGAATTCCATTCCATTCCATTCCATTCCATTCCATTCCATTCCATTCCATTCCATTCCATTCCATTCCATTCCATTCCATTCCATTCCATCCCATTCCATTCCATTCCATTCCATTCCGTTCTACTCGGGTTGATTCCATTCTATTCCATTCCATTCCATTCGATCCCATTTGATTCCATTCGATTCCATTCAATTCCATTCGATTCCATTCCATTCCACTCCATTCCATTCCATTGAATTCCATTCCATTCCATTCCATTCCATTCCATTCCATTCCATTCCATTCCATTCCATTCCATTCCATTCTACTGGTGTCCATTCCATTCCATTCCATTCTGTTCCAGTGCACTCTACTGCACTCCACTCCACTCCACTCCACTCCGGTACATTCCATTCCATTCCATTCCATTCCATTCCATTCCATTTCCATTCCCATTCCATTTCCATTCCCGTTCCATTTCCATTCCCGTTTCTTTTCCATTCCCGTTCCATTTCCATTCCAGTTCCATTACCATTCCCGTTCCATTTCCATTCCCGATCCATTTCCATTCCCGTTCCATTTCCATTCCCGTTCCATTTCCATTCCCGTTCCATTACCATTCCCGTTCCATTTCCGTTCCCGTTCCGTTTCCGTTCCCGTTCCATTTCCGTTCTCGTTCCGTTTCCGTTCCCGTTCCATTTCCATTCCCGTTCCATTTCCGTTCCCGTTCCATTTCCATTCCCGTTCCATTTCCATTCCCTTTCCATTTCCATTTCATTCCATTCCGTTCTGCTCGGGTACATTCCATTCCATTCCATTGCATTCCATTCCGTTCTGCTCCTGTCCATTCCATTCCATTCCAATCCGTTCCATTCCATTCTACTCGGGTAGATTCCATTCCATTCCATTCCATTCCATTCCATTCCATTCCATTCCATTCCATTCCATTCTACTGGTGTCCATTCCATTCCATTCCATTCCATTCCATTCCATTCCATTCCATTGCATTCCATTCCATTCCATTCCATTCCGTTCCGTTCTACTCGGTTACATTCCATTCAATTCCATTCCATTCCGTTCTACTCGGGTAGATTCCATTCCATTCCATTCCATTCCTTTCCATTCCATTGCATTCCATTGCATTGCATTGCACTCAATTCCATTCCATTCCATTCCATTCCATTCCATTCCATTCCGTTCCGTTCAACTCGGTTACATTCCATTCAATTACATTCCATTCCGTTCTACTCGGTTACATTCCATTCCATTCCATTCCATTCCATTCCAATCCATTCCATTCCATTCCATTCCGTTCTACTCGGGTACATTCCGTTCCATTCCATTCAATTCCATTCCATTCCATTCCATTCCATTCCATTCCTTTCCGTTCTACTTTGGTACATTCCATTCCATTCCATTCCATTCCATTCCATTCCATTACATTACATTCCATATCTTTCCATTCCGTTCTACTCAGGTTGATTCCATTCTATTCCATTCCGTTCCATTCCATTCCATTCCATTCCATTCGATTCCATTCCATTCCATTCCATTGAATTCCATTCCATTCCATTCCATTCCATGGAATTCCATTCCATTCCATGGAATTCCATTCCATTCCATTCCATTCCATTCCATTCCATGGAATTCCATTCCATTCCATTCCATTCCATTCCGTTCCATTCCATTCCATTGAATTCCATTCCATTCCATTCCATTCAATTCCATTCCATTCCATTCCATTCCATTCCATTGAATTGCATTCCATTCCATTGAATTCCATTCCGTTCCATTCCATTCCATTGAATTCCATTCCATTCCATTCCATTCCATTCCATTCCATTCCATTCCATTCCATTCCATTCCATTCCATTCCATCCCATTCCATTCCATTCCATTCCATTCCGTTCTACTCGGGTTGATTCCATTCTATTCCATTCCATTCCATTCGATCCCATTTGATTCCATTCGATTCCATTCAATTCCATTCGATTCCATTCCATTCCACTCCATTCCATTCCATTGAATTCCATTCCATTCCATTCCATTCCATTCCATTCCATTCCATTCCATTCCATTCCATTCCATTCTACTGGTGTCCATTCCATTCCATTCCATTCCATTCCATTCCTTTGAATTCCATTCCTTTCCATTCCATTGCATTCCATTGCATTCCATTCCATTCCATTCCATTCCATTGAATTCCATTCCATTCCATTCCATTCCATGGAATTCCGTTCCATTCCATTCCATTCCGTTCCGTTCCGTCCCGTTCCGTTCCGTTCCGTTCCGTTGCGTTCCGTTCCGTTCTACTCGGGTTGATTCCTTTCTATTCCATTCCATTCCATTCGATTCCATTCGATTCCATTTGATTCCACTCCATTCCATTCCATAGAATTCCATTCCATTCCATTCCATTCCATTGAATTCCATTCCATTCCATTCCATTCCATTGAATTCCATTCCATTCCATTCCATTCCATTCCATTCCATTCCATTCCATTCCATTCTACTGGTGTCCATTCCATTCCATTCCATTCCATTGCATTCTATTGCATTCCATTCCATTCCATTCCATTCCATTCCACTCCACTCCACTCCACTCCACTCCATTCCACTCCACTCCACTCCGGTACATTCCATTCCATTCCATTCCATTCCATTCCATTCCATTCCGTGCTTCTCGGGTACATTCCGTTCCGTTCCATTCCATTCCATTCCATTCCATTCCGTTCCAGTGCACTCTACTCCACTCCACTCCACTCCACTCCACTCCACTCCGGTACATTCCATTCCATTCCATTCCATTCCATTCCATTCCATTCCATTTCCATTCCCATTCCATTTCCATTCCCGTTCCATTTCCATTCCCGTTTCTTTTCCATTCCCGTTCCATTTCCATTCCAGTTCCATTACCATTCCCGTTCCATTTCCATTCCCGATCCATTTCCATTCCCGTTCCATTTCCATTCCCGTTCCATTTCCATTCCCGTTCCATTACCATTCCCGTTCCATTTCCGTTCCCGTTCCGTTTCCGTTCCCGTTCCATTTCCGTTCTCGTTCCGTTTCCGTTCCCGTTCCATTTCCATTCCCGTTCCATTTCCATTCCCTTTCCATTTCCATTTCATTCCATTCCGTTCTGCTCGGGTACATTCCATTCCATTCCATTGCATTCCATTCCGTTCTGCTCCTGTCCATTCCATTCCATTCCATTCCGTTCCATTCCGTTCTACTCGGGTAGATTCCATTCCATTCCATTCCATTCCATTCCATTCCATTCCATTCCATTCCATTCCATTCAACTGGTGTCCATTCCATTCCATTCCATTCCATTGCATTCCATTCCATTCCATTCCATTCCGTTCCGTTCTACTCGGTTACATTCCATTCAATTCCATTCCATTCCGTTCTACTCGGGTAGATTCCATTCCATTCCATTCCATTCCTTTCCATTCCATTGCATTCCATTGCATTGCATTGCACTCAATTCCATTCCATTCCATTCCATTCCATTCCATTCCATTCCATTCCATTCCATTCCGTTCCGTTCAACTCGGTTACATTCCATTCAATTACATTCCATTCCGTTCTACTCGGTTTCATTCCATTCCATTCCATTCCATTCCATTCCAAACCATTCCATTCCATTCCATTCCGTTCTACTCGGGTACATTCCATTCCATTCCATTCCATTCCATTCCATTGAATTCCATTCCATTCCATTCCATTCCATGGAATTCCGTTCCATTCCATTCCATTGCGTTCCGTTCCGTCCCGTTCCGTTCCGTTCCGTTCCGTTGCGTTCCGTTCCGTTCTACTCGGGTTGATTCCATTCTATTCCATTCCATTCCATTCGATTCCATTCGATTCCATTCGATTCCACTCCATTCCATTCCATAGAATTCCATTCCATTCCATTCCATTCCATTGAATTCCATTCCATTCCATTCCATTCCATTGAATTCCATTCCATTCCATTCCATTCCATTGAATTCCATTCCATTCCATTCCATTCCATTCCATTCCATTCCATTCCATTCTACTGGTGTCCATTCCATTCCATTCCATTCCATTCCATTCCATTCCATTCCATTCCTTTCCATTCCATTGCATTCCATTGCATTCCATTCCATTCCATTCCATTCCATTCCATTCCATTCCATTCCATTCCATTCCACTCCACTCCACTCCACTCCACTCCATTCCACTCCACTCCACTCCGGTACATTCCATTCCATTCCATTCCATTCCATTCCATTCCATTCCGTGCTTCTCGGGTACATTCCGTTCCGTTCCATTCCATTCCATTCCATTCCATTCCGTTCCAGTGCACTCCACTGCACTCCACTCCACTCCAGTACATTCCATTCCATTCCATTCCATTCCATTCCATTCCATTCCATTCCATTCCATTTCCATTCCCATTCCATTTCCATTCCCGTTCCATTTCCATTCCCGTTTCTTTTCCATTCCCGTTCCATTTCCATTCCAGTTCCATTACCATTCCCGTTCCATTTCCATTCCCGATCCATTTCCATTCCCGTTCCATTTCCATTCCCGTTCCATTTCCATTCCCGTTCCATTACCATTCACGTTCCATTTCCGTTCCCGTTCCGTTTCCGTTCCCGTTCCATTTCCGTTCTCGTTCCGTTTCCGTTCCCGTTCCATTTCCATTCCCGTTCCATTTCCGTTCCCGTTCCATTTCCATTCCCGTTCCATTTCCATTCCCTTTCCATTTCCATTTCATTCCATTCCATTCTGCTCGGGTACATTCCATTCCATTCCATTGCATTCCATTCCGTTCTGCTCCTGTCCATTCCATTCCATTCCATTCCGTTCCATTCCGTTCTACTCGGGTAGATTCCATTCCATTCCATTCCATTCCATTCCATTCCATTCCATTCCATTCCATTCCATTCCATTCCATTCAACTGGTGTCCATTCCATTCCATTCCATTCCATTCCATTCCATTCCATTCCATCCCATTCCATTCCATTCCATTCCATTCCGTTCCGTTCTACTCGGTTACATTCCATTCAATTCCATTCCATTCCGTTCTACTCGGGTAGATTCCATTCCATTCCATTCCATTCCTTCCCATTCCATTGCATTCCATTGCATTGCATTGCACTCAATTCCATTCCATTCCATTCCATTCCATTCCATTCCATTCCATTCCATTCCATTCCATTTCGTTCCGTTCAACTCGGTTACATTCCATTCAATTACATTCCATTCCGTTCTACTCGGTTACATTCCATTCCATTCCATTAAATTCCATTCCAATCCATTCCATTCCATTCCATTCCATTCCACTCCATTGCATTCCATTCCATTCCATTCCATTCCATTCCATTCCATTCCATTCCATTCCACTCCATTCCATTCCACTCCACTGCACTCCACTCCACTACACTCCACTCCATTCCACTCCCTTCCATTCCATTAAATTGAATTCCATTCCTTTCCATTCCATTCCATTCCATTCCATTCCATTCCATTCCATTCCACTCCATTCCATTCCAATCCACTCCACTCCACTCCACTCCACTCCATTCCATTCCCTTCCATTCCATTCAATTGAATTGCATTGAATTCCATTCCATTCCATTCCATAACATTTCATTCCATTCCATTCCATTCCATTCCATTCCATTCCATTCCATTCCATTCCGTTCTACTCGGGTTGATTCCATTCTATTCCATTCCATTCCATTCGATTCCATTCGATTCCATTCGATTCCATTCGTTTCCATTCCATTCCATTCCATTCTATTCCATTGAATTCCATTCCATTCCATTCCATTCCATTCCATTCCATTCCATTGCATTCCATTCCATTGAATTGCATTGAATTCCATTCCATTGAATTCCATTCCATTCCATTCCATTCCATTCCATTCCATTGAATTCCATTCCATTCCATTCCATTCCATTCCATTCCATTGAATTCCATTCCATTCCATTCTATTCCATGGAATTCCGTTCCATTCCATTCCATTCCGTTCCGTTCCGTCCCGTTCCGTTCCGTTCCGTTCCGTTGCGTTCCGTTCTGTTCTACTCGGGTTGATTCCATTCTATTCCATTCCATTCCATTCGATTCCATTCGATTCCATTCGATTCCACTCCATTCCATTCCATAGAATTCCATTCCATTCCATTCCATTCCATTGAATTCCATTCCATTCCATTCCATTCCATTGAATTCCATTCCATTCCATTCCATTCCATTGAATTTCATTCCATTCCATTCCATTCCATTCCATTCCATTCCATTCCATTATACTGGTGTCCATTCCATTCCATTCCATTCCATTCCATTCCATTCCATTCCTTTCCATTCCATTGCATTCCATTGCATTCCATTCCATTCCATTCCATTCCATTCCATTCCATTCCATTCCATTCCATTCCACTCCACTCCACTCCACTCCACTCCATTCCACTCCACTCCACTCCGGTACATTCCATTCCATTCCATTCCATTCCATTCCATTCCGTGCTTCTCGGGTACATTCCGTTCCGTTCCATTCCATTCCATTCCATTCCATTCCGTTCCAGTGCACTCTACTCCACTCCACTCCACTCCACTCCACTCCGGTACATTCCATTCCATTCCATTCCATTCCATTCCATTCCATTCCATTTCCATTCCCATTCCATTTCCATTCCCGTTCCATTTCCATTCCCGTTTCTTTTCCATTCCCGTTCCATTTCCATTCCAGTTCCATTACCATTCCCGTTCCATTTCCATTCCCGATCCATTTCCATTCCCGTTCCATTTCCATTCCCGTTCCATTTCCATTCCCGTTCCATTACCATTCTCGTTCCATTTCCGTTCCCGTTCCGTTTCCGTTCCCGTTCCATTTCCGTTCTCGTTCCGTTTCCGTTCCCGTTCCATTTCCATTCCCGTTCCATTTCCGTTCCCGTTCCATTTCCATTCCCGTTCCATTTCCATTCCCTTTCCATTTCCATTTCATTCCATTCCATTCTGCTCGGGTACATTCCATTCCATTCCATTGCATTCCATTCCGTTCTGCTCCTGTCCATTCCATTCCATTCCATTCCGTTCCATTCCGTTCTACTCGGGTAGATTCCATTCCATTCCATTCCATTCCATTCCATTCCATTCCATTCCATTCCATTCCATTCCATTCCATTCAACTGGTGTCCATTCCATTCCATTCCATTCCATTCCATTCCATTCCATTCCATTCCATTGCATTCCATTCCATTCCATTCCATTCCGTTCCGTTCTACTCGGTTACATTCCATTCAATTCCATTCCATTCCGTTCTACTCGGGTAGATTCCATTCCATTCCATTCCATTCCTTCCCATTCCATTGCATTCCATTGCATTGCATTGCACTCAATTCCATTCCATTCCATTCCATTCCATTCCATTCCATTCCATTCCATTCCGTTCCGTTCAACTCGGTTACATTCCATTCAATTACATTCCATTCCGTTCTACTCGGTTACATTCCATTCCATTCCATTCCATTCCATTCCAATCCATTCCATTCCATTCCATTCCGTTCTACTCGGGTACCTTCCGTTCCATTCCATTCCATTCCATTCCATTCCATTCCATTCCTTTCCGTTCTACTTTGGTACATTCCATTCCATTCCATTCCATTCCATTCCATTACATTACATTACATTCCATTCCATTCCGTTCTACTCAGGTTGATTCCATTCTATTCCATTCCATTCCATTCCATTCCATTCCATTCCATTCCATTCGATTCCATTCCATTCCATTCCATTGAATTCCATTCCATTCCATTCCATTCCATGGAATTCCATTCCATTGCATTCCATTCCATTCCATTCCATTCCATTCCATTGAATTCCATTCCATTGCATTCCATTCCATTCCATTGAATTCCATTCCTTTCCATTCCATTCCATTGAATTCCATTCCATTCCATTCCATTCCATTCCATTCCATTCCATTCCATTCCATTGAATTCCATTCCATTCCATTCCATTCCATCCCATTCCATTCCATTCCATTCCATTCCGTTCTACTCGGGTTGATTCCATTCTATTCCATTCCATTCCATTCGATCCCATTTGATTCCATTCGATTCCATTCAATTCCATTCGATTCCATTCCATTCCACTCCATTCCATTCCATTGAATTCCATTCCATTCCATTCCATTTCATTCCATTCCATTCCATTCCATTAAATTCCTTTCCATTCCATTGCATTCCATTGCATTCCATTCCATTCCATTCCATTCCATTCCATTCCATTCCATTCCATTCCACTCCACACCACTCCACTCCACTCCATTCCACTCCGCTCCACTCCGGTACATTCCATTCCATTCCTTTCCATTCCATTCCATTCCATTCCGTGCTTCTCAGGTACATTCCGTTCCGTTCCATTCCATTCCATTCCATTCCATTCCGTTCCAGTGCACTCTACTCCACTCCACTCCACTCCACTCCGGTACATTCCATTCCATTCCATTCCATTCCATTCCATTCCATTTCCATTCCCATTCCATTTCCATTCCCGTTCCATTTCCATTCCCGTTTCTTTTCCATTCCCGTTCCATTTCCATTCCCGTTCCATTACCATTCCCGTTCCATTTCCATTCCCGATCCATTTCCATTCCCGTTCCTTTTCCATTCCCGTTCCATTTCCATTCCCGTTCCATTACCATTCCCGTTCCATTTCCTTTCCCGTTCCGTTTCCGTTCCCGTTCCATTTCCGTTCTCGTTCCGTTTCCGTTCCCGTTCCATTTCCATTCCCGTTCCATTTCCGTTCCCGTTCCATTTCCATTCCCGTTCCATTTCCATTCCCTTTCCATTTCCATTTCATTCCATTCCGTTCTGCTCGGGTACATTCCATTCCATTCCATTGCATTCCATTCCGTTCTGCTCCTGTCCATTCCATTCCATTCCATTCCGTTCCATTCCGTTCTACTCGGGTAGATTCCATTCCATTCCATTCCATTCCATTCCATTCCATTCCATTCCATTCTACTGGTGTCCATTCCATTCCATTCCATTCCATTCCTTTCCATTCCATTCCATTCCATTCCATTCCATTGCATTCCATTCCATTCCATTCCATTCCATTCCGTTCCGTTCTACTCGGTTACATTCCATTCAATTCCATTCCATTCCGTTCTACTCGGGTAGATTCCATTCCATTCCATTACATTCCTTTCCATTCCATTGCATTCCATTGCATTGCATTGCACTCAATTCCATTCCATTCCATTCCATTCCATTCCATTCCATTCCATTCCATTCCGTTCCGTTCAACCCGGTTACATTCCATTCAATTACATTCCATTCCGTTCTACTCGGTTACCTTCCATTCCATTCCATTCCATTCCAATCCATTCCATTCCATTCCATTCCGTTCTACTCGGGTACATTGCATTCCATTCCATTCCATTCCATTCCATTCCATTCCATTCCATTCCATTCCATTCCATTCCATTCCGTTCTACTTTGGTACATTCCATTCCATTCCATTCCATTCCATTCCATTCCATTCCATTCCATTCCATTCCATTCCAATCCATTCCGTTCCATTCCATTGAATTCCATTCCATTCCATTCCATTCCATTCCACTGAATTCCGTTCCATTCCATTCCATTCCGTTCCGTTCCGTTCCGTTCCGTTACGTTGCGTTCCGTTCCGTTCCGTTGTGTTCCGTTCCGTTCTACTCGGGTTGATTCCATTCTATTCCATTCCATTCCAATCCATTCCGTTCCATTCCATTGAATTCCATTCCATTCCATTCCATTCCATTCCATTCCATTCCTTTCCATTGAATTCCATTCCATTCCATTCCATTCCATTCCATTCCATTCCATTGAATTCCATTCCATTCCATTCCATTCCATGGAATTCCGTTCCATTCCATTCCATTCCGTTCCTTTCCGTCCCGTTCCGTTCCGTTCCGTTCCGTTGCGTTCCGTTCCGTTCTACTCGGGTTGATTCCATTCTATTCCATTTCATTCCATTCGATTCCATTCGATTCCATTCGATTCCACTCCATTCCATTCCATTGAATTCCATTCCATTCCATTCCATTCCATAGAATTCCATTCCATTCCATTCCATTCCATTGAATTCCATTCCATTCCATTCCATTCCATTCCATTCCTTTCCATTCCATTCCATTCCATTCTACTGGTGTCCATTCCATTCCATTCCATTCCATTCCATTCCATTCCTTTCCATTCCATTGCATTCCATTGCATTCCATTCCATTCCATTCCATTGCATTCCATTCCATTCCACTCCACTCCACTCCACTCCACTCCATTCCACTCCACTCCACTCCGGTACATTCCATTCCATTCCATTCCATTCCATTCCATTCCATTCCGTGCTTCTCGGGTACATTCCGTTCCGTTCCATTCCATTCCATTCCATTCCATTCCGTTCCAGTGCACTCTACTCCACTCCACTCCACTCCACTCCACTCCGGTACATTCCATTCCATTCCATTCCATTCCATTCCATTCCATTCCATTTCCCTTCCCATTCCATTTCCATTCCCGTTCCATTTCCATTCCCGTTTCTTTTCCATTCCCGTTCCATTTCCATTCCATTTCCATTACCATTCCCGTTCCATTTCCATTCCCGATCCATTTCCATTCCCGTTCCTTTTCCATTCCCGTTCCATTTCCATTCCCGTTCCGTTACCATTCCCGTTCCATTTCCGTTACCGTTCCGTTTCCGTTCCCGTTCCATTTCCGTTCTCGTTCCGTTTCCGTTCCCATTCCATTTCCATTCCCGTTCCATTTCCGTTCCCGTTCCATTTCCATTCCCGTTCCATTTCCGTTCCCGTTCCGTTTCCATTCCCGTTCTATTTCCATTCCCTTTCCATTTCCATTTCATTCCATTCCGTTCTGCTCGGGTACATTCCATTCCATTCCATTGCATTCCATTCCGTTCTGCTCCTGTCCATTCCATTCCATTCCATTCCGTTCCATTCCGTTCTACTCGGGTAGATTCCATTCCATTCCATTCCATTCCATTCCATTCCATTCCATTCCATTCTACTGGTGTCCATTCCATTCCATTCCATTCCATTCCATTCCATTCCATTCCATTGCATTCCATTCCATTCCATTCCATTCCATTCCATTCCGTTCCGTTCTACTCGGTTACATTCCATTCCATTCCATTCCATTCCATTCCTTTCCATTGAATTCCATTCCATTCCATTCCATTCCATTCCATTCCATTCCATTGAATTCCATTCCATTCCATTCCATTCCATGGAATTCCGTTCCATTCCATTCCATTCCGTTCCTTTCCGTCCCGTTCCGTTCCGTTCCGTTCCGTTGCATTCCGTTCCGTTCTACTCGGGTTGATTCCATTCTATTCCATTCCATTCCATTCGATTCCATTCGATTCCATTCGATTCCACTCCATTCCATTCCATTGAATTCCATTCCATTCCATTCCATTCCATAGAATTCCATTCCATTCCATTCCATTCCATTGAATTCCATTCCATTCCATTCCATTCCATTCCATTCCATTCCATTCCATTCTACTGGTGTCCATTCCATTCCATTCCATTCCATTCCATTCCATTCCATTCCTTTCCATTCCATTGCATTCCATTGCATTCCATTCCATTCCATTCCATTGCATTCCATTCCATTCCACTCCACTCCACTCCACTCCACTCCATTCCACTCCACTCCACTCCGGTACATTCCATTCCATTCCATTCCATTCCATTCCATTCCATTCCGTGCTTCTCGGGTACATTCCGTTCCGTTCCATTCCATTCCATTCCATTCCATTCCGTTCCAGTGCACTCTACTCCACTCCACTCCACTCCACTCCACTCCGGTACATTCCATTCCATTCCATTCCATTCCATTCCATTCCATTCCATTTCCATTCCCATTCCATTTCCATTCCCGTTCCATTTCCATTCCCGTTTCTTTTCCATTCCCGTTCCATTTCCATTCCATTTCCATTACCATTCCCGTTCCATTTCCATTCCCGATCCATTTCCATTCCCGTTCCTTTTCCATTCCCGTTCCATTTCCATTCCCGTTCCGTTACCATTCCCGTTCCATTTCCGTTACCGTTCCGTTTCCGTTCCCGTTCCATTTCCGTTCTCGTTCCGTTTCCGTTCCCATTCCATTTCCATTCCCGTTCCATTTCCGTTCCCGTTCCATTTCCATTCCCGTTCCATTTCCGTTCCCGTTCCGTTTCCATTCCCGTTCTATTTCCATTCCCTTTCCATTTCCATTTCATTCCATTCCGTTCTGCTCGGGTACATTCCATTCCATTCCATTGCATTCCATTCCGTTCTGCTCCTGTCCATTCCATTCCATTCCATTCCGTTCCATTCCGTTCTACTCGGGTAGATTCCATTCCATTCCATTCCATTCCATTCCATTCCATTCCATTCCATTCCATTCCATTCCATTCTACTGGTGTCCATTCCATTCCATTCCATTCCATTCCATTCCATTCCATTCCATTGCATTCCATTCCATTCCATTCCATTCCATTCCATTCCGTTCCGTTCTACTCGGTTACATTCCATTCAATTCCATTCCATTCCGTTCTACTCGGGTAGATTCCATTCCATTCCATTCCATTAAATTCCTTTCCATTCCATTGCATTCCATTGCATTGCATTGCACTCAATACCATTCCATTCCATTCCATTCCATTCCATTCCATTCCATTCCATTCCATTCCATTCCGTTCCGTTCAACTCGGTTACATTCCATTCAATTACATTCCATTCCGTTCTACTCGGTTACATTCCATTCCATTCCATTCCATTCCATTCCAATCCATTCCATTCCATTCCATTCCGTTCTACTCGGGTACATTCCATTCCATTCCATTCCATTCCATTCCATTCCATTCCGTTCTACTTTGGTACATTCCATTCCATTCCATTCCATTCCATTCCATTCCATTACATTCCATTCCATTCCATTCCGTTCTACTCGGGTTGATTCCATTCTATTCCATTCCATTCCATTCCATTCCATTCCATTCCATTCCATTCCAATCGATTCCATTCCATTCCATTCCATTGATTTCCATTCCATTCCATTGAATTCCATTCCATTCCTTTCCATTCCATTCCATTGAATTCCATTCCGTTCCATTCCATTCCATTGAATTCCATTCCATTCCATTCCATTCCATTCCATTCCATTCCATTCCATTCCATTGAATTCCATTCCATTCCATTCCATTCCATTGAATTCCATTCCATTCCATCCCATCCCATTCCATTCCATTCCATTCCATTCCATTCCATTCCATTCCATTCCATTCCATTGAATTCCATTCCATTCCATTCCATTCCATTCCATTCCATTCCATTCCATTCCATTCCATTCCATTCCATTCTACTGGTGTCCATTCCATTCCATTCCATTCCATTCCATTCCATTCCATTCCTTTCCATTCCATTGCATTCCATTGCATTCCATTCCATTCCATTCCATTCCATTCCATTCAACTGGTGTCCATTACATTCAATTCCATTCCATTCCATTGCATTCCATTGCATTCCATTCCATTCCGTTCCGTTCTACTCGGTTACATTCCATTCAATTCCATTCCATTCCGTTCTACTCGGGTAGATTCCATTCCATTCCATTCCATTCCTTTCCATTCCATTGCATTCCATTGCATTGCATTGCACTCAATTCCATTCCATTCCATTCCATTCCATTCCATTCCATTCCATTCCATTCCATTCCATTCCGTTCCGTTCAACTCGGTTACATTCCATTCAATTACATTCCATTCCGTTCTACTCGGTTTCATTCCATTCCATGGAATTCCATTCCATTCCATTCCATTCCATTCCATTCCATTCCATTCCATTCCATTCCATTGAATTCCATTCCATTCCATTCCATTCCATTCCATTCCATTCCATTCCATTCCATAGAATTCCATTCCATTCCATTCCATTCCATGGAATTCCGTTCCATTCCATTCCATTCCGTTCCTTTCCGTCCCGTTCCGTTCCGTTCCGTTCCGTTGCGTTCCGTTCCGTTCTACTCGGGTTGATTCCATTCTATTCCATTCCATTCCATTCGATCCCATTTGATTCCATTCGATTCCATTCAATTCCATTCGATTCCATTCCATTCCACTCCATTCCATTCCATTGAATTCCATTCCATTCCATTCCATTCCATTCCATTCCATTCCATTCCATGGAATTCCATTCCATTCCATTCCATTCCATTCCATAGAATTCCATTCCATTCCATTCCATTCCACTGAATTCCGTTCCATTCCATTCCATTCCGTTCCGTTCCGTTCCGTTCCATTCCGTTGCGTTCCGTTCCGTTCCGTTGTGTTCCGTTCCGTTCTACTCGGGTTGATTCCATTCTATTCCATTCCATTCCAATCCATTCCGTTCCATTCCATTGAATTCCATTCCATTCCATTCCATTCCATTCCATTCCATTCCATTCCATTCCATTCCATTGAATTCCATTCCATTCCATTCCATTCCATTCCATTCCATTCCATGGAATTCCATTCCATTCCATTCCATTCCATGGAATTCCGTTCCATTCCATTCCATTCCGTTCCTTTCCGTCCCATTCCGTTCCGTTCCGTTCCGTTGCGTTCCGTTCCGTTCTACTCGGGTTGATTCCATTCTATTCCATTCCATTCCATTCGATTCCATTCGATTCCATTCGATTCCACTCCATTCCATTCCATAGAATTCCATTCCATTCCATTCCATTCCATTGAATTCCATTCCATTCCATTCCATTCCATAGAATTCCATTCCATTCCATTCCATTCCATTGAATTCCATTCCATTCCATTCCATTCCATTCCATTCCATTCCATTCCATTCCATTCCATTCCATTCTACTGGTGTCCATTCCATTCCATTCCATTCGATCCCATTCGATTCCATTCGATTCCATTCGATTCCACTCCATTCCATTCCATTGAATTCCATTCCATTCCATTCCATTCCATTCCATTCCACTCCACTCCACTCCACTCCACTCCATTCCACTCCACTCCACTCCGGTACATTCCATTCCATTCCATTCCATTCCATTCCATTCCGTTCCGTGCTTCTCGGGTACATTCCGTTCCGTTCCATTCCATTCCATTCCATTCCATTCCGTTCCAGTGCACTCTACTCCACTCCACTCCACTCCACTCCACTCCGGTACATTCCATTCCATTCCATTCCATTCCATTCCATTCCATTTCCATTCCCATTCCATTTCCATTCCCGTTCCATTTCCATTCCCGTTTCTTTTCCATTCCCGTTCCATTTCCATTCCAGTTCCATTACCATTCCCGTTCCATTTCCATTCCCGATCCATTTCCATTCCCGTTCCATTTCCATTCCCGTTCCATTTCCATTTCATTCCATTCCGTTCTGCTCGGGTACATTCCATTCCATTCCATTGCATTCCATTCCGTTCTGCTCCTGTCCATTCCATTCCATTCCATTCCGTTCCATTCCGTTCTACTCGGGTAGATTCCATTCCATTCCATTCCATTCCATTCCATTCCATTCCATTCCATTCCATTCCATTCCATTCAACTGGTGTCCATTCCATTCCATTCCATTCCATTGCATTCCATTCCATTCCATTCCATTCCGTTCCGTTCTACTCGGTTACATTCCATTCAATTCCATTCCATTCCGTTCTACTCGGGTAGATTCCATTCCATTCCATTCCATTCCATTCCATTCCATTCCATTCCATTCCATGGAATTCCATTCCATTCCATTCCATTCCATTCCATAGAATTCCATTCCATTCCATTCCATTCCACTGAATTCCTTTCCATTCCATTCCATTCCGTTCCGTTCCGTTCCGTTCCGTTCCGTTGCGTTCCGTTCCGTTCCGTTGCGTTCCGTTCCGTTCTACTCGGGTTGATTCCATTCTATTCCATTCCATTCCAATCCATTCCGTTCCATTCCATTGAATTCCATTCCATTCCATTCCATTCCATTCCATTCCATTCCATTCCATTCCATTCCATTCCATGGAATTACGTTCCATTCCATTCCATTCCGTTCCGTTCCGTCCCGTTCCGTTCCGTTCCGTTCCGTTGCGTTCCGTTCCGTTCTACTCGGGTTGATTCCATTCTATTCCATTCCATTCCATTCGATTCCATTCGATTCCATTCGATTCCACTCCATTCCATTCCATAGAATTCCATTCCATTCCATTCCATTCCATTGAATTCCATTCCATTCCATTCCATTCCATTGAATTCCATTCCATTCCATTCCATTCCATTGAATTCCATTCCATTCCATTCCATTCCATTCCATTCCATTCCATTCCATTCCATTCCATTCCATTCTACTGTTGTCCATTCCATTCCATTCCATTCCATTCCATTCCATTCCATTCCATTCCATTCCTTTCCATTCCATTGCATTCCATTGCATTCCATTCCATTCCATTCCATTCCATTCCATTCCATTCCATTCCATTCCACTCCACTCCACTCCACTCCACTCCATTCCACTCCACTCCACTCCGGTACATTCCATTCCATTCCATTCCATTCCATTCCGTGCTTCTCGGGTACATTCCGTTCCGTTCCATTCCATTCCATTCCATTCCATTCCGTTCCAGTGCACTCTACTCCACTCCACTCCACTCCACTCCACTCCGGTAAATTCCATTCCGTTCCATTCCATTCCATTCCATTCCATTCCATTTCCATTCCCATTCCATTTCCATTCCCGTTCCATTTCCATTCCCGTTTCTTTTCCATTCCCGTTCCATTTCCATTCCAGTTCCATTACCATTCCCGTTCCATTTCCATTCCCGATCCATTTCCATTCCCGTTCCTTTTCCATTCCCGTTCCATTTCCATTCCCGTTCCGTTACCATTCCCGTTCCATTTCCGTTCCCGTTCCGTTTCCGTTCCCGTTCCATTTCCGTTCTCGTTCCGTTTCCGTTCCCGTTCCCTTTCCATTCCCGTTCCATTTCCGTTCCCGTTCCATTTCCATTCCCGTTCCATTTCCATTCCCTTTCCATTTCCATTTCATTCCATTCCGTTCTGCTCGGGTAAATTCCATTCCATTCAATTGCATTCCATTCCGTTCTGCTCCTGTCCATTCCATTCCATTCCATTCCGTTCCATTCCGTTCTACTCGGGTAGATTCCATTCCATTCCATTCCATTCCATTCCATTCCATTCCATTCCATTCCATTCCATTCTACTGGTGTCCATTCCATTCCATTCCATTCCATTCCATTCCATTCCATTGCATTCCATTCCATTCCATTCCATTCCGTTCCGTTCTACTCGGTTACATTCCATTCAATTCCATTCCATTCCGTTCTAGTCGGGTAGATTCCATTCCATTCCATTCCATTCCTTTCCATTCCATTGCATTCCATTGCATTGCATTGCACTCAATTCCATTCCATTCCATTCCATTCCATTCCATTCCATTCCATTCCATTCCGTTCCGTTCACCTCGGTTACATTCCATTCAATTACATTCCATTCCGTTCTACTCGGTTACATTCCATTCCATTCCATTCCATTCCATTCCAATCCATTCCATTCCATTCCATTCCGTTCTACTCGGGTACATTCCATTCCATTCCATTCCATTCCATTCCATTCCATTCCATTCCATTCCATTCCATTCCATTCCATTCTACTTTGGTACATTCCATTCCATTCCATTCCATTCCATTCCATTCCATTCCATTCCATTCCATTCCATTCCGTTCTACTCGGGTTGATTCCATTCCATTCCATTCCATTCCATTCCATGGAATTCCATTCCATTCCATTCCATTCCATTCCATTCCATTCCATTGAATTCCATTCCATTCCATTCCATTCCATTCCATTGAATTCCATTCCGTTCCATTCCATTCCATTGAATTCCATTCCATTCCATTCCATTCCATTCCATTCCATTCCATTCCATTCCATTCCATTGAATTCCATTCCATTCCATTCCATTCCATTCCATTCCATCCCATTCCATTCCATTCCATTCCATTCCGTTCTACTCGGGTTGATTCCATTCTATTCCATTCCATTCCATTCGATCCCATTTGATTCCATTCGATTCCATTCAATTCCATTCGATTCCATTCCATTCAACTCCATTCCATTCCATTGAATTCCATTCCATTCCATTCCATTCCATTCCATTCCATTCCATTGAATTCCATTCCATTCCATTCCATTCCATTCCATTGAATTCCATTCCATTCCATTCCATTCCATTCCATTCCACTCCACTCCACTCCACTCCACTCCATTCCACTCCACTCCACTCCGGTACATTCCATTCCATTCCATTCCATTCCATTCCATTCCATTCCATTCCATTCCATTCCATTCCATTCCGTGCTTCTCGGGTACATTCCGTTCCGTTCCATTCCATTCCATTCCATTCCATTCCGTTCCAGTGCACTCTACTGCACTCCACTCCACTCCACTCCACTCCGTTACATTCCATTCCATTACATTCCATTCCATTCCATTTCCATTCCCATTCCATTTCCATTCCCGTTCCATTTCCATTCCCGTTTCTTTTCCATTCCCGTTCCATTTCCATTCCAGTTCCATTACCATTCCCGTTCCATTTCCATTCCCGATCCATTTCCATTCCCGTTCCATTTCCATTCCCGTTCCATTTCCATTCCCGTTCCATTACCATTCCCGTTCCATTTCCGTTCCCGTTCCGTTTCCGTTCCCGTTCCATTTCCGTTCTCGTTCCGTTTCCGTTCCCGTTCCATTTCCATTCCCGTTCCATTTCCGTTCCCGTTCCATTTCCATTCCCGTTCCATTTCCATTCCCTTTCCATTTCCATTTCATTCCATTCCGTTCTGCTCGGGTACATTCCATTCCATTCCATTGCATTCCATTCCGTTCTGCTCCTGTCCATTCCATTCCATTCCAATCCGTTCCATTCCGTTCTACTCGGGTAGATTCCATTCCATTCCATTCCATTCCATTCCATTCCATTCCATTCCATTCCATTCTACTGGTGTCCATTCCATTCCATTCCATTCCATTACATTCCATTCCATTCCATTGCATTCCATTCCATTCCATTCCATTCCGTTAAGTTCTACTCGGTTACATTCCATTCAATTCCATTCCATTCCGTTCTACTCGGGTAGATTCCATTCCATTCCATTCCATTCCTTTCCATTCCATTGCATTCCATTGCATTGCATTGCACTCAATTCCATTCCATTCCATTCCATTCCATTCCATTCCATTCCATTCCATTCCGTTCCGTTCAACTCGGTTACATTCCATTCAATTACATTCCATTCCGTTCTACTCGGTTACATTCCATTCCATTCCATTCCATTCCATTCCAATCCATTCCATTCCGTTGTACTCGGGTACCTTCCGTTCCATTCCATTCCATTCCATTCCATTCCATTCCATTCCTTTCCGTTCTACTTTGGTACATTCCATTCCATTCCATTCCATTCCATTCCATTCCATTCCATTACATTACATTCCATTCCATTCCGTTCTACTCAGGTTGATTCCATTCTATTCCATTCCATTCCATTCCATTCCATTCCATTCCATTCCATTCCATTCGATTCCATTCCATTCCATTCCATAGAATTCCATTCCATTCCATTCCATTCCATGGAATTCCATTCCATTCCATTCCATTCCATGGAATTCCATTCCATTCCATTCCATTCCATTCCATTCCATTGAATTCCATTCCGTTCCATTCCATTCCATTGAATTCCATTCCATTCCATTCCATTCCATTCCATTCCATTCCATTGAATTCCATTCCATTCCATTCCATTCCATTCCATTCCATCCCATTCCATTCCATTCCATTCCATTCCGTTCTACTCGGGTTGATTCCATTCTATTCCATTCCATTCCATTCGATCCCATTTGATTCCATTCGATTCCACTCCATTCCATTCCATAGAATTCCATTCCATTCCATTCCATTCCATTCCATTCCATCCCATTCCATTCCATTCCATTCCATTCCGTTCTACTCGGGTTGATTCCATTCTATTCCATTCCATTCCATTCGATCCCATTTGATTCCATTCGATTCCATTCAATTCCATTCGATTCCATTCCATTCCACTCCATTCCATTCCATAGAATTCCATTCCATTCCATTCCATTCCATTGAATTCCATTCCATTCCATTCCATTCCATTGAATTCCATTCCATTCCATTCCATTCCATTGAATTCCATTCCATTCCATTCCATTCCATTCCATTCCATTCCATTCCATTCTACTGCTGTCCATTCCATTCCATTCCATTCCATTCCATTCCATTCCATTCCATTCCATTCCTTTCCATTCCATTGCATTCCATTGCATTCCATTCCATTCCATTCCATTCCATTCCACTCCACTCCACTCCACTCCACTCCATTCCACTCCACTCCACTCCGGTACATTCCATTCCATTCCATTCCATTCCATTCCATTCCATTCCGTGCTTCTCGGGTACATTCCGTTCCGTTCCATTCCATTCCATTCCATTCCATTCCGTTCCAGTGCACTCTACTCCACTCCACTCCACTCCACTCCACTCCGGTACATTCCATTCCTTTCCATTCCATTCCATTCCATTCCATTTCCATTCCCATTCCATTTCCATTCCCGTTCCATTTCCATTCCCGTTTCTTTTCCATTCCCGTTCCATTTCCATTCCAGTTCCATTACCATTCCCGTTCCATTTCCATTCCCGATCCATTTCCATTCCCGTTCCTTTTCCATTCCCGTTCCATTTCCATTCCCGTTCCGTTACCATTCCCGTTCCATTTCCGTTCCCGTTCCGTTTCCGTTCCCGTTCCATTTCCGTTCTCGTTCCGTTTCCGTTCCCGTTCCATTTCCATTCCCGTTCCATTTCCGTTCCCGTTCCATTTCCATTCCCGTTCCATTTCCATTCCCTTTCCATTTCCATTTCATTCCATTCCGTTCTGCTCGGGTACATTCCATTCCATTCCATTGCATTCCATTCCGTTCTGCTCCTGTCCATTCCATTCCATTCCATTCCGTTCCATTCCGTTCTACTCGGGTAGATTCCATTCCATTCCATTCCATTCCATTCCATTCCATTCCATTCCATTCCATTCCATTCCATTCCATTATACTGGTGTCCATTCCATTCCATTCCATTCCATTCCATTCCATTCCATTCCATTGCATTCCATTCCATTCCATTCCATTCCGTTCCGTTCTACTCGGTTACATTCCATTCAATTCCATTCCATTCCGTTCTACTCGGGTAGATTCCATTCCATTCCATTCCATTCCATTCCTTTCCATTCCATTGCATTCCATTGCATTGCATTGCACTCAATTCCATTCCATTCCATTCCATTCCATTCCATTCCATTCCATTCCATTCCATTCCGTTCCGTTCAACTCGGTTACATTCCATTCAATTACATTCCATTCCGTTCTACTCGGTTACATTCCATTCCATTCCATTCCATTCCATTCCAATCCATTCCATTCCATTCCATTCCGTTCTACTCGGGTACATTCCATTCCATTCCATTCCATTCCATTCCATTCCATTCCATTCCATTCCATTCCATTCCATTCCGTTCTACTTTGGTACATTCCATTCCATTCCATTCCATTCCATTCCATTCCATTCCATTCCATTCCGTTCTACTCGGGTTGATTCCATTCCATTCCATTCCATTCCATTCCATTCCATTCCATTCCATTCCATTCCATTCCATTCCATTCGATTCCATTCCATTCCATTCCATTGAATTCCATTCCATTCCATGGAATTCCATTCCATTCCATTCCATTCCATTCCATTCCATTCCATTCCATTCCATTGAATTCCATTCCATTCCATTCCATTCCATTCCATTCCATTCCATTCCATTCCATTCCATTCCATTGAAATCCGTTCCATTCCATTCCATTCCATGGAATTCCGTTCCATTGCATTCCATTCCGTTCCGTTCCGTCCCGTTCCGTTCCGTTCCGTTCCGTTGCGTTCCGCTCCGTTCTACTCGGGTTGATTCCATTCTATTCCTTTCCATTCCATTCGATTCCATTCGATTCCATTCGATTCCACTCCATTCCATTCCATAGAATTCCATTCCATTCCATTCCATTCCATTGAATTCCATTCCATTCCATTCCATTCCATTGAATTCCATTCCATTCCATTCCATTCCATTGAATTCCATTCCATTCCATTCCATTCCATTGAATTCCATTCCATTCCATTCCATTCCATTCCATTCCATTCCATTCCATTCCATTCCATTCTACTGTTGTCCATTCCATTCCATTCCATTCCATTCCATTCCATTCCATTCCATTCCATTCCATTCCATTCCTTTCCATTCCTTTGCATTCCATTGCATTCCATTCCATTCCATTCCATTCCATTCCATTCCATTCCATTCCATTCCATTCCACTCCACACCACTCCACTCCACTCCATTCCACTCCGCTCCACTCCGGTACATTCCATTCCATTCCATTCCATTCCATTCCATTCCGTGCTTCTCAGGTACATTCCGTTCCGTTCCATTCCATTCCATTCCATTCCATTCCGTTCCAGTGCACTCTACTCCACTCCACTCCACTCCACTCCGGTACATTCCATTCCATTCCATTCCATTCCATTCCATTCCATTCCATTCCATTTCCATTCCCATTCCATTTCCATTCCCGTTCCATTTCCATTCCCGTTTCTTTTCCATTCCCGTTCCATTTCCATTCCCGTTCCATTACCATTCCCGTTCCATTTCCATTCCCGATCCATTTCCATTCCCGTTCCTTTTCCATTCCCGTTCCATTTCCATTCCTGTTCTGTTACCATTCCCGTTCCATTTCCGTTCCCGTTCCGTTTCCGTTCCCGTTCCATTTCCATTCCCGTTCCATTTCCGTTCCCGTTCCATTTCCATTCCCGTTCCATTTCCATTCCCTTTCCATTTCCATTTCATTCCATTCCGTTCTGCTCGGGTACATTCCATTCCATTCCATTGCATTCCATTCCGTTCTGCTCCTGTCCATTCCATTCCATTCCATTCCGTTCCATTCCGTTCTACTCGGGTAGATTCCACTCCATTCCATTCCATTCCATTCCATTCCATTCCATTCCATTCCATTCCATTCTACTGGTGTCCATTCCATTCCATTCCATTCCATTCCATTCCATTCCATTCCATTCCATTCCATTCCATTCCATTGCATTCCATTCCATTCCATTCCATTCCATTCCGTTCCGTTCTACTCGGTTACATTCCATTCAATTCCATTCCATTCCGTTCTACTCGGGTAGATTCCATTCCATTCCATTCCATTCCTTTCCATTCCATTGCATTCCATTGCATTGCATTGCACTCAATTCCATTCCATTCCATTCCATTCCATTCCATTCCATTCCATTCCATTCCATTCCGTTCCGTTCAACCCGGTTACATTCCATTCAATTACATTCCATTCCGTTCTACTCGGTTACATTCCATTCCATTCCATTCCATTCCATTCCATTCCTTTCCATTCCATTCCATGGAATTCCATTCCATTCCATTCCATTCCATTCCATAGAATTCCATTCCATTCCATTCCATTCCACTGAATTCCTTTCCATTCCATTCCATTCCGTTCCGTTCCGTTCCGTTCCGTTCCGTTGCGTTCCGTTCCGTTCCGTTGCGTTCCGTTCCGTTCTACTCGGGTTGATTCCATTCTATTCCATTCCATTCCAATCCATTCCGTTCCATTCCATTGAATTCCATTCCATTCCATTCCATTCCATTCCATTCCATTCCATTCCATTCCATTCCATGGAATTACGTTCCATTCCATTCCATTCCGTTCCGTTCCGTCCCGTTCCGTTCCGTTCCGTTCCGTTGCGTTCCGTTCCGTTCTACTCGGGTTGATTCCATTCTATTCCATTCCATTCCATTCGATTCCATTCGATTCCATTCGATTCCACTCCATTCCATTCCATAGAATTCCATTCCATTCCATTCCATTCCATTGAATTCCATTCCATTCCATTCCATTCCATTGAATTCCATTCCATTCCATTCCATTCCATTGAATTCCATTCCATTCCATTCCATTCCATTCCATTCCATTCCATTCCATTCCATTCCATTCCATTCTACTGTTGTCCATTCCATTCCATTCCATTCCATTCCATTCCATTCCATTCCATTCCATTCCTTTCCATTCCATTGCATTCCATTGCATTCCATTCCATTCCATTCCATTCCATTCCATTCCATTCCATTCCATTCCACTCCACTCCACTCCACTCCATTCCACTCCACTCCACTCCGGTACATTCCATTCCATTCCATTCCATTCCATTCCGTGCTTCTCGGGTACATTCCGTTCCGTTCCATTCCATTCCATTCCATTCCATTCCGTTCCAGTGCACTCTACTCCACTCCACTCCACTCCACTCCACTCCGGTAAATTCCATTCCGTTCCATTCCATTCCATTCCATTCCATTCCATTTCCATTCCCATTCCATTTCCATTCCCGTTCCATTTCCATTCCCGTTTCTTTTCCATTCCCGTTCCATTTCCATTCCAGTTCCATTACCATTCCCGTTCCATTTCCATTCCCGATCCATTTCCATTCCCGTTCCTTTTCCATTCCCGTTCCATTTCCATTCCCGTTCCGTTACCATTCCCGTTCCATTTCCGTTCCCGTTCCGTTTCCGTTCCCGTTCCATTTCCGTTCTCGTTCCGTTTCCGTTCCCGTTCCATTTCCATTCCCGTTCCATTTCCGTTCCCGTTCCATTTCCATTCCCGTTCCATTTCCATTCCCTTTCCATTTCCATTTCATTCCATTCCGTTCTGCTCGGGTACATTCCATTCCATTCCATTGCATTCCATTCCGTTCTGCTCCTGTCCATTCCATTCCATTCCAATCCGTTCCATTCCGTTCTACTCGGGTAGATTCCATTCCATTCCATTCCATTCCATTCCATTCCATTCCATTCCATTCCATTCCATTCCATTCTACTGGTGTCCATTCCATTCCATTCCATTCCATTCCATTCCATTCCATTCCATTGCATTCCATTCCATTCCATTCCATTCCGTTAAGTTCTACTCGGTTACATTCCATTCAATTCCATTCCATTCCGTTCTACTCGGGTAGATTCCATTCCATTCCATTCCATTCCTTTCCATTCCATTGCATTCCATTGCATTGCATTGCACTCAATTCCATTCCATTCCATTCCATTCCATTCCATTCCATTCCGTTCCGTTCAACTCGGTTACATTCCATTCAATTACATTCCATTCCGTTCTACTCGGTTACATTCCATTCCATTCCATTCCATTCCATTCCAATCCATTCCATTCCGTTGTACTCGG
This sequence comes from Gorilla gorilla gorilla, assembly GCF_029281585.2. NCBI lineage: Eukaryota > Metazoa > Chordata > Mammalia > Primates > Hominidae > Gorilla > Gorilla gorilla. Next base: position 10,125,538 of record NC_073238.2, on the reverse strand, counting down.
GTACCTTCCGTTCCATTCCATTCCATTCCATTCCATTCCATTCCATTCCTTTCCGTTCTACTTTGGTACATTCCATTCCATTCCATTCCATTCCATTCCATTCCATTCCATTACATTACATTCCATTCCATTCCGTTCTACTCAGGTTGATTCCATTCTATTCCATTCCATTCCATTCCATTCCATTCCATTCCATTCCATTCCATTCGATTCCATTCCATTCCATTCCATAGAATTCCATTCCATTCCATTCCATTCCATGGAATTCCATTCCATTCCATTCCATTCCATTCCATTCCATTGAATTCCATTCCGTTCCATTCCATTCCATTGAATTCCATTCCATTCCATTCCATTCCATTCCATTCCATTCCATTGAATTCCATTCCATTCCATTCCATTCCATTCCATTCCATCCCATTCCATTCCATTCCATTCCATTCCGTTCTACTCGGGTTGATTCCATTCTATTCCATTCCATTCCATTCGATCCCATTTGATTCCATTCGATTCCACTCCATTCCATTCCATAGAATTCCATTCCATTCCATTCCATTCCATTCCATTCCATCCCATTCCATTCCATTCCATTCCATTCCGTTCTACTCGGGTTGATTCCATTCTATTCCATTCCATTCCATTCGATCCCATTTGATTCCATTCGATTCCATTCAATTCCATTCGATTCCATTCCATTCCACTCCATTCCATTCCATAGAATTCCATTCCATTCCATTCCATTCCATTGAATTCCATTCCATTCCATTCCATTCCATTGAATTCCATTCCATTCCATTCCATTCCATTGAATTCCATTCCATTCCATTCCATTCCATTCCATTCCATTCCATTCCATTCTACTGCTGTCCATTCCATTCCATTCCATTCCATTCCATTCCATTCCATTCCATTCCATTCCTTTCCATTCCATTGCATTCCATTGCATTCCATTCCATTCCATTCCATTCCATTCCACTCCACTCCACTCCACTCCACTCCATTCCACTCCACTCCACTCCGGTACATTCCATTCCATTCCATTCCATTCCATTCCATTCCATTCCGTGCTTCTCGGGTACATTCCGTTCCGTTCCATTCCATTCCATTCCATTCCATTCCGTTCCAGTGCACTCTACTCCACTCCACTCCACTCCACTCCACTCCGGTACATTCCATTCCTTTCCATTCCATTCCATTCCATTCCATTTCCATTCCCATTCCATTTCCATTCCCGTTCCATTTCCATTCCCGTTTCTTTTCCATTCCCGTTCCATTTCCATTCCAGTTCCATTACCATTCCCGTTCCATTTCCATTCCCGATCCATTTCCATTCCCGTTCCTTTTCCATTCCCGTTCCATTTCCATTCCCGTTCCGTTACCATTCCCGTTCCATTTCCGTTCCCGTTCCGTTTCCGTTCCCGTTCCATTTCCGTTCTCGTTCCGTTTCCGTTCCCGTTCCATTTCCATTCCCGTTCCATTTCCGTTCCCGTTCCATTTCCATTCCCGTTCCATTTCCATTCCCTTTCCATTTCCATTTCATTCCATTCCGTTCTGCTCGGGTACATTCCATTCCATTCCATTGCATTCCATTCCGTTCTGCTCCTGTCCATTCCATTCCATTCCATTCCGTTCCATTCCGTTCTACTCGGGTAGATTCCATTCCATTCCATTCCATTCCATTCCATTCCATTCCATTCCATTCCATTCCATTCCATTATACTGGTGTCCATTCCATTCCATTCCATTCCATTCCATTCCATTCCATTGCATTCCATTCCATTCCATTCCATTCCTTTCCGTTCTACTCGGTTACATTCCATTCAATTCCATTCCATTCCGTTCTACTCGGGTAGATTCCATTCCATTCCATTCCATTCCATTCCTTTCCATTCCATTGCATTCCATTGCATTGCATTGCACTCAATTCCATTCCATTCCATTCCATTCCATTCCATTCCATTCCATTCCATTCCATTCCGTTCCGTTCAACTCGGTTACATTCCATTCAATTACATTCCATTCCGTTCTACTCGGTTACATTCCATTCCATTCCATTCCATTCCATTCCAATCCATTCCATTCCATTCCATTCCGTTCTACTCGGGTACATTCCATTCCATTCCATTCCATTCCATTCCATTCCATTCCATTCCATTCCATTCCATTCCATTCCATTCCGTTCTACTTTGGTACATTCCATTCCATTCCATTCCATTCCATTCCATTCCATTCCATTCCATTCCATTCCGTTCTACTCGGGTTGATTCCATTCCATTCCATTCCATTCCATTCCATTCCATTCCATTCCATTCCATTCCATTCCATTCCATTCCATTCGATTCCATTCCATTCCATTCCATTGAATTCCATTCCATTCCATGGAATTCCATTCCATTCCATTCCATTCCATTCCATTCCATTCCATTCCATTCCATTCCATTGAATTCCATTCCATTCCATTCCATTCCATTCCATTCCATTCCATTCCATTCCATTCCATTCCATTGAAATCCGTTCCATTCCATTCCATTCCATGGAATTCCGTTCCATTGCATTCCATTCCGTTCCGTTCCGTCCCGTTCCGTTCCGTTCCGTTCCGTTGCGTTCCGCTCCGTTCTACTCGGGTTGATTCCATTCTATTCCTTTCCATTCCATTCGATTCCATTCGATTCCATTCGATTCCACTCCATTCCATTCCATAGAATTCCATTCCATTCCATTCCATTCCATTGAATTCCATTCCATTCCATTCCATTCCATTGAATTCCATTCCATTCCATTCCATTCCATTGAATTCCATTCCATTCCATTCCATTCCATTGAATTCCATTCCATTCCATTCCATTCCATTCCATTCCATTCCATTCCATTCCATTCCATTCCATTCCATTCTACTGTTGTCCATTCCATTCCATTCCATTCCATTCCATTCCATTCCATTCCATTCCATTCCATTCCTTTCCATTCCTTTGCATTCCATTGCATTCCATTCCATTCCATTCCATTCCATTCCATTCCATTCCATTCCATTCCACTCCACACCACTCCACTCCACTCCATTCCACTCCGCTCCACTCCGGTACATTCCATTCCATTCCATTCCATTCCATTCCATTCCGTGCTTCTCAGGTACATTCCGTTCCGTTCCATTCCATTCCATTCCATTCCATTCCGTTCCAGTGCACTCTACTCCACTCCACTCCACTCCACTCCGGTACATTCCATTCCATTCCATTCCATTCCATTCCATTCCATTCCATTTCCATTCCCATTCCATTTCCATTCCCGTTCCATTTCCATTCCCGTTTCTTTTCCATTCCCGTTCCATTTCCATTCCCGTTCCATTACCATTCCCGTTCCATTTCCATTCCCGATCCATTTCCATTCCCGTTCCTTTTCCATTCCCGTTCCATTTCCATTCCTGTTCTGTTACCATTCCCGTTCCATTTCCGTTCCCGTTCCGTTTCCGTTCCCGTTCCATTTCCATTCCCGTTCCATTTCCGTTCCCGTTCCATTTCCATTCCCGTTCCATTTCCATTCCCTTTCCATTTCCATTTCATTCCATTCCGTTCTGCTCGGGTACATTCCATTCCATTCCATTGCATTCCATTCCGTTCTGCTCCTGTCCATTCCATTCCATTCCATTCCGTTCCATTCCGTTCTACTCGGGTAGATTCCATTCCATTCCATTCCATTCCATTCCATTCCATTCCATTCCATTCCATTCTACTGGTGTCCATTCCATTCCATTCCATTCCATTCCATTCCATTCCATTCCATTCCATTCCATTCCATTCCATTGCATTCCATTCCATTCCATTCCATTCCATTCCGTTCCGTTCTACTCGGTTACATTCCATTCAATTCCATTCCATTCCGTTCTACTCGGGTAGATTCCATTCCATTCCATTCCATTCCTTTCCATTCCATTGCATTCCATTGCATTGCATTGCACTCAATTCCATTCCATTCCATTCCATTCCATTCCATTCCATTCCATTCCATTCCATTCCATTCCATTCCGTTCCGTTCAACCCGGTTACATTCCATTCAATTACATTCCATTCCGTTCTACTCGGTTACATTCCATTCCATTCCATTCCATTCCATTCCAATCCATTCCATTCCATTCCATTCCGTTCTACTTTGGTACATTCCATTCCATTCCATTCCATTCCATTCCATTCCATTACATTCCATTCCATTCCATTCCGTTCTACTCGGGTTGATTCCATTCTATTCCATTCCATTCCATTCCATTCCATTCCATTCCATTCCATTCCATTCCATTCCATTCCATTCCATTGAATTCCATTCCATTCCATTCCATTCCATTCCATTCCATTCCATTCCATTGAATTCCATTCCATTCCATTGAATTCCATTCCATTCCATTCCATTCCATTGAATTCCGTTCCATTCCATTCCATTCCATTCCATTCCATTCCATTGAATTCCATTCCATTCCATTCCATAGAATTCCGTTCCATTCCATTCCATTCCATTCCATTCCATTCCATTCCATTCCATTCCATTCCATTGAATTCCATTCCATTCCATTCCATTCCTTTCCATTGAATTCCATTCTGTTCCATTCCATTCCTTTGAATTCCGTTCCATTCCATTCCATTCCATTCCTTTCCGTTGCGTTCCGTTCCGTTCCGTTCCGTTGCGTTCCGCTCCGTTCTACTCGGGTTGATTCCACTCTATTTCATTCCATTCCATTCGATCCCATTCGATTCCATTCGATTCCATTCGATTCCATTCGATTCCACTCCATTCCATTCCATAGAATTCCATTCCATTCCATTCCATTTGAATTCCATTCCATTCCATTCCATTCCATTCTATTCCATTCCATCCCATTCCATTCCATTCCATTCCATTCTACTCGGGTTGATTGCATTCTATTCCATTCCATTCCATTCGATTCCATTCGATTCCATTCGATTCCATTCGATTCCATTCGATTCCATTCCATTCCATTCCATTCCATTCCATTGAATTCCATTCCATTCCATTCCATTCCATTCCATTGAATTCCATTCCATTCCATTCCATTCCATTCCATTCCATTCCATTGAATTCCATTCCATTCCATTCCATTCCATTCCATTCCATTCCATTCCATTCCATTCCATTGAATTCCATTCCATTCCATAGAATTCCATTCCATTCCATTCCATTCCATTCCATTGAATTCCGTTCCTTTCCATTCCATTCCATTCCGTTCCGTTCCGTTCCGTTCCGTTGCGTTCCGTTCCGTTCAACTAGGGTTGATTCCATTCTATTCAATTCCATTCCATTCCATTCTACACGGGTTGATCATTCCATTCCGTTCCGTTCCGTTCCGTTCCGTTCCGTTCCGTACCGTTCTACTCGGGTTGATTCCATTCTATTCCATTCCATTCCATTCGATTCCATTCGACTCCATTCCATTCCATTCCATTCCATTCCATTCCATTCCATTGCATTCCATTCCACTCCATTCCATTCCATTCCATTCCATTCCATTACATTCCATTCCGTTCCGTTCCGTTCCGTTCCGTTCCGTTGCGTTCCGTTCCGTTCTACTCGGGTTGATTCCATTCTATTCCATTCCATTCCATTTGACTCAATTCGATTCCATTCCATTCCATTGCATTGAATTCCATTCAATTCCATTCCATTCCATTCCATTCCATTCCACTCCATTGAATTCCATTCCATTCCATTCCATTCCATTCCATTCCATTCCATTCCATTCCACTCCATTCCATTCCACTCCACTGCACTCCACTCCACTCCACTCCACTCCATTCCACTCCCTTCCATTCCATTAAATTGAATTCCATTCCATTCCATTCCATTCCATTCCATTCCATTCCATTCCACTCCATTCCATTCCACTCCACTCCACTCCACTCCACTCCACTCCATTCCATTCCCTTCCATTCCATTCAATTGAATTGCATTGAATTCCATTCCATTCCATTCCATAACATTTCATTCCATTCCATTCCATTCCATTCCATTCCATTCCATTCCATTCCATTCCGTTCTACTCGGGTTGATTCCATTCTATTCCATTCCATTCCATTCGATTCCATTCGATTCCATTCGATTCAATTCGTTTCCATTCCATTCCATTCCATTCTATTCCATTGAATTCCATTCCATTCCATTCCATTCCATTCCATTCCACTCCATTCCATTCCATTCCATCCCATTCCATTGCATTCCATTCCATTGAATTCCATTGAATTCCATTCCATTGAATTCCATTCCATTCCATTCCATTCCATTCCATTCCATTGAATTCCATTCCATTCCATTCCATTCCATTCCATTCCATTGAATTCCATTCCATTCCATTCCATTCCATGGAATTCCGTTTCATTCCATTCCATTCCGTTCCGTTCCGTCCCGTTCCGTTCCGTTCCGTTCCGTTGCGTTCCGTTCCGTTCTACTCGGGTTGATTCCATTCCATTCCATTGAATTCCATTCCATTCCATTCCATTCCATTCCATTCCATTCTACTGGTGTCCATTCCATTCCATTCCATTCCATTCCATTCCATTCCATTCCATTCCTTTCCATTCCATTGCATTCCATTGCATTCCATTCCATTCCATTCCATTCCATTCCATTCCATTCCACTCCACTCCACTCCACTCCACTCCATTCCACTCCACTCCACTCCGGTACATTCCATTCCATTCCATTCCTTTCCATTCCATTCCATTCCGTGCTTCTCGGGTACATTCCGTTCCGTTCCATTCCATTCCATTCCATTCCATTCCGTTCCAGTGCACTCTACTCCACTCCACTCCACTCCACTCCACTCCGGTACATTCCATTCCATTCCATTCCATTCCATTCCATTTCCATTCCCATTCCATTTCCATTCCCGTTCCATTTCCATTCCCGTTTCTTTTCCATTCCCGTTCCATTTCCATTCCAGTTCCATTACCATTCCCGTTCCATTTCCATTCCCGATCCATTTCCATTCCCGTTCCATTACCATTCCCGTTCCGTTTCCGTTCCCGTTCCATTTCCGTTCTCGTTCCATTTCCGTTCCCGTTCCATTTCCATTCCCGTTCCATTTCCATTCCCTTTCCATTTCCATTTCATTCCATTCCATTCTGCTCGGGTACATTCCATTCCATTCCATTCCATTCCATTCCGTTCCATTCCGTTCTACTCGGGTAGATTCCATTCCATTCCATTCCATTCCATTCCATTCCATTCCATTCCATTCCATTCCATTCCATTCCATTCAACTGGTGTCCATTCCATTCCATTCCATTCCATTCCATTCCATTCCATTCCATTCCATTCCATTGCATTCCATTCCATTCCATTCCATTCCGTTCCATTCTACTCGGTTACATTCCATTCAATTCCATTCCATTCCGTTCTACTCGGGTAGATTCCATTCCATTCCATTCCATTCCTTTCCATTCCATTGCATTCCATTGCATTGCATTGCACTCAATTCCATTCCATTCCATTCCATTCCATTCCATTCCATTCCATTCCATTCCATTCCATTCCATTCCATTCCATTCCATTCCTTTCCGTTCAACTCGGTTACATTCCATTCAATTACATTCCATTCCGTTCTACTCGGTTACATTCCATTCCATTCCATTCCATTCCATTCCAATCCATTCCATTCCATTCCATTCCGTTCTACTCGTGTACATTCCATTCCATTCCATTCCATTCCATTCCATTCCATTCCATTCCATTCCATTCCATTCCGTTCTACTTTGGTACATTCCATTCCATTCCATTCCATTCCATTCTATTCCATTCCATTCCATTCCGTTCTACTCAGGTTGATTCCATTCTATTCCATTCCATTCGATTCCATTCCATTCCATTCCATTCCATTCGATTCCATTCCATTCCATTCCATGGAATTCCATTCCATTCCATTCCATGGAATTCCATTCCATTCCATTCCATTCCATGGAATTCCATTCCATTCCATTCCATGGAATTCCATTCCATTCCATTCCATTCCATGGAATTCCATTCCATTCCATTCCATTCCATTCCATTCCATTCCATTCCATTGAATTCCATTCCGTTCCATTCCATTCCATTGAATTCCATTCCATTCCATTCCATTCCATTCCATTCCATTCCATTCCATTCCATTGAATTCCATTCCATTCCATTCCATTCCATTCCATTCCATCCCATTCCATTCCATTCCATTCCATTCCGTTCTACTCGGGTTGATTCCATTCTATTCCATTCCATTCCATTCGATCCCATTTGATTCCATTCGATTCCATTCAATTCCATTCGATTCCATTCCATTCCACTCCATTCCATTCCATTGAATTCCATTCCATTCCATTCCATTCCATTCCATTCCATTCCATGGAATTCCATTCCATTCCATTCCATTCCATTCCATAGAATTCCATTCCATTCCATTCCATTCCACTGAATTCCTTTCCATTCCATTCCATTCCGTTCCGTTCCGTTCCGTTGCGTTCCGTTCCGTTCCGTTGTGTTCCGTTCCTTTCTACTCGGGTTGATTCCATTCTATTCCATTCCATTCCAATCCATTCCGTTCCATTCCATTGAATTCCATTCCATTCCATTCCATTCCATTCCATTCCATTCCATTCCATTCCATTCCATACCATTCCATTGAATTCCACTCCATTCCATTCCATTCCATTGAATTCCATTCCATTCCATTCCATTCCATTGAATTCCATTCCATTCCATTCCATTCCATTCCATTCCATTCCATTCCATTCCATTCTACTGTTGTCCATTCCATTCCATTCCATTCCATTCCATTCCATTCCATTCCATTGCATTCCATTGCATTCCATTCCATTCCATTCCATTCCATTCCATTCCATTCCATTCCACTCCACTCCACTCCACTCCACTCCATTCCACTCCACTCCACTCCGGTACATTCCATTCCATTCCATTCCATTCCATTCCATTCCATTCCGTGCTTCTCGGGTACATTCCGTTCCGTTCCATTCCATTCCATTCCATTCCATTCCGTTCCAGTGCACTCTACTCCACTCCACTCCACTCCACTCCACTCCGGTACATTCCATTCCATTCCATTCCATTCCATTCCATTCCATTCCATTTCCATTCCCATTCCATTTCCATTCCCGTTCCATTTCCATTCCCGTTTCTTTTCCATTCCCGTTCCATTTCCATTCCAGTTCCATTACCATTCCAGTTCCATTTCCATTCCCGATCCATTTCCATTCCCTTTCCTTTTCCATTCCCGTTCCATTTCCATTCCCGTTCCGTTACCATTCCCGTTCCATTTCCGTTCCCGTTCCGTTTCCGTTTCCGTTCCATTTCCGTTCTCGTTCCGTTTCCGTTCCCGTTCCATTTCCATTCCCGTTCCATTTCCGTTCCCGTTCCATTTCCATTCCCGTTCCATTTCCATTCCCTTTCCATTTCCATTTCATTCCATTCCGTTCTGCTCGGGTACATTCCATTTCATTCCATTGCATTCCATTCCGTTCTGCTCCTGTCCATTCCATTCCATTCCATTCCGTTCCATTCCGTTCTACTCGGGTAGATTCCACTCCATTCCATTCCATTCCATTCCATTCCATTCTACTGGTGTCCATTCCATTCCATTCCATTCCATTCCATTCCATTCCATTCCATTCCATTCCATTGCATTCCATTCCATTCCATTCCATTCCGTTCCGTTCTACTCGGTTACATTCCATTCAATTCCATTCCATTCCGTTCTACTCGGGTAGATTCCATTCCATTCCATTCCATTCCTTTCCATTCCATTGCATTCCATTGCATTGCATTACACTCAATTCCATTCCATTCCATTCCATTCCATTCCATTCCATTCCATTCCATTCCATTCCGTTCCGTTCAACTCGGTTACATTCCATTCAATTACATTCCATTCCGTTCTACTCGGTTACATTCCATTCCATTCCATTCCATTCCATTCCAATCCATTCCATTCCATTCCATTCCGTTCTACTCGGGTACATTCCATTCCATTCCATTCCATTCCATTCCATTCCATTCCATTCCATTCCATTCCATTCCATTCCGTTCTACTTTGGTACATTCCATTCCATTCCATTCCATTCCATTCCATTCCATTCCATTCCATTCCATTCCATTCCATTCCGTTCTACTCGGGTTGATTCCATTCTATTCCATTCCATTCAATTCCATTCCATTCCATTCCATTCCATTCCATTCCATTCCATTCGATTCCATTCCATTCCATTCCATTGAATTCCATTCCATTCCATTCCATTCCATGGAATTCCATTCCATTCCATTCCATTCCATTCCATTCCATTCCATTCCATTCCATTCCATTCCATTGAATTCCATTCCGTTCCATTCCATTCCATTGAATTCCATTCCATTCCATTCCATTCCATTCCATTCCATTCCATTCCATTCCATTCCATTCCATTGAATTCCATTCCATTCCATTCCATTCCATTCCATTCCATTCCATCCCATTCCAGTCCATTCCATTCCATTCCGTTCTACTCGGGTTGATTCCATTCTATTCCATTCCATTCCATTCGATCCCATTTGATTCCATTCGATTCCATTCAATTCCATTCGATTCCATTCCATTCCACTCCATTCCATTCCATTGAATTCCATTCCATTCCATTCCATTCCATTCCATTCCATTCCATTCCATTCCATTCCATTGAATTCCATTCCATTCCATTCCATTCCATTCCATTGAGTTCCTTTCCATTCCATTCCATTCCATTCCATTCCACTCCACTCCACTCCACTCCACTCCATTCCACTCCACTCCACTCCGGTACATTCCATTCCATTCCATTCCATTCCATTCCATTCCATTCCGTGCTTCTCGGGTACATTCCGTTCCGTTCCATTCCATTCCATTCCATTCCATTCCGTTCCAGTGCACTCTACTCCACTCCACTCCACTCCACTCCACTCCGGTACATTCCATTCCATTCCATTCCATTCCATTCCATTCCATTCCATTTCCGTTCCCATTCCATTTCCATTCCCGTTCCATTTCCATTCCCGTTTCTTTTCCATTCCCGTTCCATTTCCATTCCAGTTCCATTACCATTCCCGTTCCATTTCCATTCCCGATCCATTTCCATTCCCGTTCCATTTCCATTCCCGTTCCATTTCCATTCCCGTTCCATTACCATTCCCGTTCCATTTCCGTTCCCGTTCCGTTTCCGTTCCCGTTCCATTTCCATTCCCGTTCCATTTCCGTTCCCGTTCCATTTCCATTCCCGTTCCATTTCCATTCCCTTTCCATTTCCATTTCATTCCATTCCGTTCTGCTCGGGTACATTCCATTCCATTCCATTGCATTCCATTCCGTTCTGCTCCTGTCCATTCCATTCCATTCCAATCCGTTCCATTCCGTTCTACTCGGGTAGATTCCATTCCATTCCATTCCATTCCATTCCATTCCATTCCATTCCATTCCATTCCATTCTACTGGTGTCCATTCCATTCCATTCCATTCCATTCCATTCCATTCCATTCCATTCCATTGCATTCCATTCCATTCCTTTCCATTCCGTTCCGTTCTACTCGGTTACATTCCATTCAATTCCATTCCATTCCATTCTATTCGGGTAGATTCCATTCCATTCCATTCCATTCCTTTCCATTCCATTGCATTCCATTGCATTGCATTGCACTCAATTCCATTCCATTCCATTCCGTTCCGTTCAACTCGGTTACATTCCATTCAATTACATTCCATTCCGTTCTACTCGGTTACATTCCATTCCATTCCATTCCATTCCATTCCAATCCATTCCATTCCATTCCATTCCGTTCTACTCGGGTACCTTCCGTTCCATTCCATTCCATTCCATTCCATTCCATTCCATTCCTTTCCGTTCTACTTTGGTACATTCCATTCCATTCCATTCCATTCCATTCCAATCCATTCCATTCCATTACATTCCATTCCATTCCATTCCGTTCTACTCAGGTTGATTCCATTCTATTCCATTCCATTCCACTGAATTCCTTTCCATTCCATTCCATTCCATTCCGTTCCGTTCCGTTCCGTTCCGTTCCGTTGCGTTCCGTTCCGTTCTACTCGGGTTGATTCCATTCCATTCCATTCCATTCCACTGAATTCCTTTCCATTCCATTCCATTCCGTTCCGTTCCGTTCCGTTCCGTTCCGTTGCGTTCCGTTCCGTTCCGTTGTGTTCCGTTCCGTTCTACTCGGGTTGATTCCATTCTATTCCATTCCATTCCAATCCATTAAGTTCCATTCCATTGAATTCCATTCCATTCCATTCCATTCCATTCCATTCCATTCCATTCCATTCCATTCCATGGAATTACGTTCCATTCAATTCCATTCCGTTCCGTTCCGTCCCGTTCCGTTCCGTTCCGTTCCGTTGCGTTCCGTTCCGTTCTACTCGGGTTGATTCCATTCTATTCCATTCCATTCCATTCGATTCCATTCGATTCCATTCGATTCCACTCCATTCCATTCCATAGAATTCCATTCCATTCCATTCCATTCCATGGAATTCCATTCCATTCCATTCCATTCCATTGAATTCCATTCCATTCCATTCCATTCCATTGAATTCCATTCCATTCCATTCCATTCCATTCCATTCCATTCTACTGGTGTCCATTCCATTCCATTCCATTCCATTCCATTCCATTCCATTCCTTTCCATTCCATTGCATTCCATTGCATTCCATTCCATTCCATTCCATTCCATTCCATTCCATTCCATTCCATTCCACTCCACTCCACTCCACTCCACTCCATTCCACTCCACTCCACTCCGGTACATTCCTTTCCATTCCATTCCATTCCATTCCATTCCATTCCGTGCTTCTCGGGTACATTCCGTTCCGTTCCATTCCATTCCATTCCATTCCATTCCGTTCCAGTGCACTCTACTCCACTCCACTCCACTCCACTCCACTCCGGTACATTCCATTCCATTCCATTCCATTCCATTCCATTCCATTCCATTCCATTGAATTCCATTCCATTCCATTCCATTCCATTCCATTCCATTCCATTCCATTCCATTCCATTCCATTCTACTGGTGTCCATTCCATTCCATTCCATTCCATTCCATTCCATTCCATTCCTTTCCATTCCATTGCATTCCATTGCATTCCATTCCATTCCATTCCATTCCATTCCATTCCATTCCACTCCACTCCACTCCACTCCACTCCATTCCACTCCACTCCACTCCGGTACATTCCATTCCATTCAATTCCATTCCATTCCATTCCGTGCTTCTCGGGTACATTCCGTTCCGTTCCATTCCATTCCATTCCATTCCGTTCCAGTGCACTCTACTCCACTCCACTCCACTCCACTCCACTCCGGTACATTCCATTCCATTCCATTCCATTCCATTCCATGGAATTCCATTCCATTCCATTCCATGGAATTCCATTCCATTCCATTCCATTCCATGGAATTCCATTCCATTCCATTCCATTCCATTCCATTCCATTCCATTCCATTCCATTCCATTCCATTCTACTGTTGTCCATTCCATTCCATTCCATTCCATTCCATTCCATTCCTTTCCATTCCATTGCATTCCATGGCATTCCATTCCATTCCATTCCATTCCATTCCATTCCATTCCACTCCATTCCACTCCACTCCACTTCATTCCACTCCACTCCACTCCGGTACATTCCATTCCATTCCATTCCATTCCATTCCATTCCATTCCATTCCGTGCTTCTCGGGTACATTCCGTTCCGTTCCATTCCATTCCATTCCATTCCATTCCATTCCATTCCATTCCATTCCATTCCATTAAATTCCTTTCCATTCCATTGCATTCCATTGCATTCCATTCCATTCCATTCCATTCCATTCCATTCCATTCCATTCCATTCCACTCCACACCACTCCACTCCACTCCATTCCACTCCGCTCCACTCCGGTACATTCCATTCCATTCCTTTCCATTCCATTCCATTCCATTCCGTGCTTCTCAGGTACATTCCGTTCCGTTCCATTCCATTCCATTCCATTCCATTCCGTTCCAGTGCACTCTACTCCACTCCACTCCACTCCACTCCGGTACATTCCATTCCATTGAATTCCATTCCATTCCATTCCATTCCATTCCATTCCATTCCATTCCATTCCATTCCATTCTACTGGTGTCCATTCCATTCCATTCCATTCCATTCCATTCCATTCCATTCCTTTCCATTCCATTGCATTCCATTGCATTCCATTCCATTCCATTCCATTCCACTCCACTCCACTCTACTCCACTCCATTCCACTCCACTCCACTCCGGTACATTCCATTCCATTCCATTCCATTCCATTCCATTCCATTCCGTGCTTCTCGGGTACATTCCGTTCCGTTCCATTCCATTCCATTCCATTCCATTCCATTCCATTCCGTTCCAGTGCACTCTACTCCACTCCACTCCACTCCACTCCACTCCGGTACATTCCATTCCATTCCATTCCATTCCATTCCATTCCATTTCCATTCCCATTCCATTTCCATTCCCGTTCCATTTCCATTCCCGTTTCTTTTCCATTCCCGTTCCATTTCCATTCCAGTTCCATTACCATTCCCGTTCCATTTCCATTCCCGATCCATTTCCATTCCCGTTCCATTTCCATTCCCGTTCCATTTCCATTCCCGTTCCGTTACCATTCCCGTTCCATTTCCGTTCCCGTTCCGTTTCCGTTCCCGTTCCATTTCCGTTCTCGTTCCGTTTCCGTTCCCGTTCCATTTCCATTCCCGTTCAATTTCCGTTCCCGTTCCATTTCCATTCCCGTTCCATTTCCATTCCCTTTCCGTTTCCATTTCATTCCATTCCGTTCTGCTCGGGTACATTCCATTCCATTCCATTGCATTCCATTCCGTTCTGCTCCTGTCCATTCCATTCCATTCCATTCCGTTCCATTCCGTTCTACTCGGGTAGATTCCATTCCATTCCATTCCATTCCATTCCATTCCATTCCATTCCATTCTACTGGTGTCCATTCAATTCCATTCCATTCCATTCCATTCCATTCCATTGCATTCCATTCCATTCCATTCCATTCCGTTCCGTTCTACTCGGTTACATTCCATTCAATTCCATTCCATTCCGTTCTACTCGGGTAGATTCCATTCCATTCCATTCCATTCCTTTCCATTCCATTGCATTCCATTGCATTGCATTGCACTCAATTCCATTCCATTCCATTCCATTCCATTCCATTCCATTCCATTCCATTCCGTTCCGTTCAACTCGGTTACATTCCATTCAATTACATTCCATTCCGTTCTACTCGGTTACATTCCATTCCATTCCATTCCATTCCATTCCAATCCATTCCATTCCATTCCATTCCGTTCTACTCGTGTACATTCCATTCCATTCCATTCCATTCCATTCCATTCCATTCCATTCCATTCCATTCCGTTCTACTTTGGTACATTCCATTCCATTCCATTCCATTCCATTCCATTCCATTCCATTCCATTCCATTCCATTCCGTTCTACTCAGGTTGATTCCATTCTATTCCATTCCATTCCATTCCATTCCATTCCATTCGATTCCATTCCATTCCATTCCATTGAATTCCATTCCATTCCCT
This sequence comes from Gorilla gorilla gorilla, assembly GCF_029281585.2. Taxonomy (NCBI): domain Eukaryota; kingdom Metazoa; phylum Chordata; class Mammalia; order Primates; family Hominidae; genus Gorilla; species Gorilla gorilla. The sequence goes on along the minus strand of NC_073238.2, from coordinate 10,109,922 downwards.
TCCATTCCATGGAATTCCATTCCATTCCATTCGATTCCATGGAATTCCATTCCATTCCATTCCATTCCATGGAATTCCATTCCATTCCATTCCATTCCATTCCATTCCATTCCATTCCATTCCATTCCATTCCATTCCATTGAATTCCATTCCATTCCATTCCATTCCATCCCATTCCATTCCATTCCATTCCATTGAATTCCATTCCATTCCATTCCATTCCATTCCATTCCATCCCATTCCATTCCATTCCATTCCATTCCGTTCTACTCGGGTTGATTCCATTCTATTCCATTCCATTCCATTCGATCCCATTTGATTCCATTCGATTCCATTCAATTCCATTCGATTCCATTCCATTCCACTCCATTCCATTCCATTCCATTCCATTCCATTCCATTCCATTCCATTCCATTCCATTCCATTCCTTTCCATTCCATTGCATTCCATTGTATTCCATTCCATTCCATTCCATTCCATTCCATTCCATTGCATTCCATTCCATTCCATTCCACTCCACACCACTCCACTCCACTCCATTCCACTCCGCTCCACTCCGGTACATTCCATTCCATTCCTTTCCATTCCATTCCATTCCATTCCGTGCTTCTCAGGTACATTCCGTTCCGTTCCATTCCATTCCATTCCATTCCATTCCGTTCCAGTGCACTCTAGTCCACTCCACTCCACTCCACTCCGGTACATTCCATTCCATTCCATTCCATTCCATTCCATTCCATTCCATTTCCATTCCCATTCCATTTCCATTCCCGTTCCATTTCCATTCCCGTTTCTTTTCCATTCCCGTTCCATTTCCATTCCCGTTCCTTTACCATTCCCGTTCCATTTCCATTCCCGATCCATTTCCATTCCCGTTCCTTTTCCATTCCCGTTCCATTTCCATTCCCGTTCCATTACCATTCCCGTTCCATTTCCGTTCCCGTTCCGTTTCCGTTCCCGTTCCATTTCCGTTCTCGTTCCGTTTCCGTTCCCGTTCCATTTCCATTCCCGTTCCATTTCCGTTCCCGTTCCATTTCCATTCCCGTTCCATTTCCATTCCCTTTCCATTTCCATTTCATTCCATTCCGTTCTGCTCGGGTACATTCCATTCCATTCCATTGCATTCCATTCCGTTCTGCTCCTGTCCATTCCATTCCATTCCATTCCGTTCCATTCCGTTCTACTCGGGTAGATTCCATTCCATTCCATTCCATTCCATTCCATTCCATTCCATTCCATTCCATTCTACTGGTGTCCATTCCATTCCATTCCATTCCATTCCATTCCATTCCATTCCATTCCATTGCATTGCATTCCATTCCATTCCATTCCATTCCATTCCGTTCCGTTCTACTCGGTTACATTCCATTCAATTCCATTCCATTCCGTTCTACTCGGGTAGATTCCATTCCATTCCATTCCATTCCATTCCATTCCATTGCATTCCATTGCATTGCATTGCACTCAATTCCATTCCATTCCATTCCATTCCATTCCATTCCATTCCATTCCATTCCGTTCCGTTCAACCCGGTTACATTCCATTCAATTACATTCCATTCCGTTCTACTCGGTTACATTCCATTCCATTGCATTCCATTCCATTCCAATCCATTCCATTCCATTCCATTCCGTTCTACTCGGGTACATTGCATTCCATTCCATTCCATTCCATTCCATTCCATTCCATTCCATTCCATTCCGTTCTACTTTGGTACATTCCATTCCATTCCATTCCATTCCATTCCATTCCATTACATTCCATTCCATTCCATTCCGTTCTACTCGGGTTGATTCCATTCTATTCCATTCTATTCCATTCCATTCCATTCCATTCCATTCCATTCCATTCCATTCCATTCCATTCCATTGAATTCCATTCCATTCCATTCCATTCCATTCCATTCCATTCCATTCCATTCCATTCCATTCCATTCCATTGAATTCCATTCCATTCCATTGAATTCCATTCCATTCCATTCCATTCCATTGAATTCCGTTCCATTCCATTCCATTCCATTCCATTCCATTGAATTCCATTCCATTCCATTCCATAGAATTCCGTTCCATTCCATTCCATTCCATTCCATTCCATTCCATTCCATTCCATTCCATTGAATTCCATTCCATTCCATTCCATTCCTTTCCATTGAATTCCATTCTGTTCCATTCCATTCCTTTGAATTCCGTTCCATTCCATTCCATTCCATTCCTTTCCGTTCCGTTCCGTTCCGTTCCGTTCCGTTGCGTTCCGCTCCGTTCTACCCGGGTTGATTCCATTCTATTCCATTCCATTCCATTTGATCCCATTCGATTCCATTCGATTCCATTCGATTCCATTCGATTCCACTCCATTCCATTCCATAGAATTCCATTCCATTCCATTCCATTTGAATTCCATTCCATTCTATTCCATTCCATTCTATTCCATTCCATCCCATTCCATTCCATTCCATTCCATTCTACTCGGGTTGATTGCATTCTATTCCATTCCATTCCATTCGATTCCATTCGATTCCATTCGATTCCATTCGATTCCATTCGATTCCATTCCATTCCATTCCATTCCATTCCATTCCATTCCATTGAATTCCATTCCATTCCATTCCATTCCATTCCATTGAATTCCATTCCATTCCATTCCATTCCATTCCATTCCATTCCATTCCATTCCATTGAATTCCATTCCATTCCATAGAATTCCATTCCATTCCATTCCATTCCATTGAATTCCGTTCCTTTCCATTCCATTCCATTCCGTTCCGTTCCGTTCCGTTCCGTTGCGTTCCGTTCCGTTCAACTAGGGTTGATTCCATTCTATTCAATTCCATTCCATTCCATTCTACACGGGTTGATCATTCCATTCCGTTCCGTTCCGTTCCATTCCGTTCCGTTCCGTACCGTTCTACTCGGGTTGATTCCATTCTATTCCATTCCATTCCATTCGATTCCATTCGACTCCATTCCATTCCATTCCATTCCATTCCATTCCATTCCATTGAATTCCATTCCACTCCATTCCATTCCATTCCATTCCATTCCATTACATTCCATTCCGTTCCGTTCCGTTCCGTTCCGTTGCGTTCCGTTCCGTTCTACTCGGGTTGATTCCATTCTATTCCATTCCATTCCATTTGACTCCATTCGATTCCATTCCATTCCATTGCATTGAATTCCATTCCATTCCATTCCATTCCATTCCATTCCATTCCATTCCACTCCATTGAATTCCATTCCATTCCATTCCATTCCATTCCCTTCCATTCCATTCCATTCCATTCCATTCCATTCCACTCCATTCCATTCCACTCCACTGCACTCCACTCCACTACACTCCACTCCATTCCACTCCCTTCCATTCCATTAAATTGAATTCCATTCCATTCCATTCCATTCCATTCCATTCCATTCCATTCCACTCCATTCCATTTCACTCCACTCCACTCCACTCCACTCCACTCCATTCCATTCCCTTCCATTCCATTCAATTGAATTGCATTGAATTCCATTCCATTCCATTCCATAACATTTCATTCCATTCCATTCCATTCCATTCCATTCCATTCCATTCCATTCCGTTCTACTCGGGTTGATTCCATTCTATTCCATTCCATTCCATTCGATTCCATTCGATTCCATTCGATTCCATTCGTTTCCATTCCATTCCATTCCATTCTATTCCATTGAATTCCATTCCATTCCATTCCATTCCATTCCATTCCATTGCATTCCATTCCATTGAATTGCATTGAATTCCATTCCATTGAATTCCATTCCATTCCATTCCATTCCATTCCATTCCATTGAATTCCATTCCATTCCATTCCATTCCATTCCATTCCATTGAATTCCATTCCATTCCATTCCATTCCATGGAATTCCGTTCCATTCCATTCCATTGCGTTCCGTTCCGTCCCGTTCCGTTCCGTTCCGTTCCGTTGCGTTCCGTTCCGTTCTACTCGGGTTGATTCCATTCTATTCCATTCCATTCCATTCGATTCCATTCGATTCCATTCGATTCCACTCCATTCCATTCCATAGAATTCCATTCCATTCCATTCCATTCCATTGAATTCCATTCCATTCCATTCCATTCCATTGAATTCCATTCCATTCCATTCCATTCCATTGAATTCCATTCCATTCCATTCCATTCCATTCCATTCCATTCCATTCCATTCCATTCTACTGGTGTCCATTCCATTCCATTCCATTCCATTCCATTCCATTCCATTCCTTTCCATTCCATTGCATTCCATTGCATTCCATTCCATTCCATTCCATTCCATTCCATTCCATTCCATTCCATTCCACTCCACTCCACTCCACTCCACTCCATTCCACTCCACTCCACTCCGGTACATTCCATTCCATTCCATTCCATTCCATTCCATTCCATTCCGTGCTTCTCGGGTACATTCCGTTCCGTTCCATTCCATTCCATTCCATTCCATTCCGTTCCAGTGCACTCCACTCCACTCAACTCCACTCCACTCCAGTACATTCCATTCCATTCCATTCCATTCCATTCCATTCCATTCCATTCCATTTCCATTCCCATTCCATTTCCATTCCCGTTCCATTTCCATTCCCGTTTCTTTTCCATTCCCGTTCCATTTCCATTCCAGTTCCATTACCATTCCCGTTCCATTTCCATTCCCGATCCATTTCCATTCCCGTTCCATTTCCATTCCCGTTCCATTTCCATTCCCGTTCCATTACCATTCCCGTTCCATTTCCGTTCCCGTTCCGTTTCCGTTCCCGTTCCATTTCCGTTCTCGTTCCGTTTCCGTTCCCGTTCCATTTCCATTCCCGTTCCATTTCCGTTCCCGTTCCATTTCCATTCCCGTTCCATTTCCATTCCCTTTCCATTTCCATTTCATTCCATTCCGTTCTGCTCGGGTACATTCCATTCCATTCCATTGCATTCCATTCCATTCCATTCCATAACATTTCATTCCATTCCATTCCATTCCATTCCATTCCATTCCATTCCATTCCATTCCGTTCTACTCGGGTTGATTCCGTTCTATTCCATTCCATTCCATTCGATTCCATTCGATTCCATTCGATTCCATTCGTTTCCATTCCATTCCATTCCATTCTATTCCATTGAATTCCATTCCATTCCATTCCATTCCATTCCATTCCATTCCATTGCATTCCATTCCATTGAATTGCATTGAATTCCATTCCATTGAATTCCATTCCATTCCATTCCATTCCATTCCATTCCATTCCATTGAATTCCATTCAATTCCATTCCATTCCATTCCATTCCATTGAATTCCATTCCATTCCATTCTATTCCATGGAATTCCGTTCCATTCCATTCCATTCCGTTCCGTTCCGTCCCGTTCCGTTCCGTTCCGTTCCGTTGCGTTCCGTTCTGTTCTACTCGGGTTGATTCCATTCTATTCCATTCCATTCCATTCGATTCCATTCGATTGCATTCAATTCCATTCGATTCCATTCCATTCCACTCCATTCCATTCCATTGAATTCCATTCCATTCCATTCCATTCCATTCCATTCCATTCCATTCCATTCCATTAAATTCCTTTCCATTCCATTCCATTCCATTCCATTCCATTCCATTCCATTCCATTCCATTCCAATCCATTCCATTCCATTCCATTCCGTTCTACTCGGGTAGATTCCATTCCATTCCATTCCATTCCATTCCATTCCATTCCATTCCATTCCATTCCGTTCTACTTTGGTACATTCCATTCCATTCCATTCCATTCCATTCCATTCCATTCCATTCCATTCCGTTCTACTCGGGTTGATTCCATTCTATTCCATTCCATTCCATTCCATTCCATTCCATTCCATTCCATTCGATTCCATTCCATTCCCTTCCATAGAATTCCATTCCATTCCATTCCATTCCATGGAATTCCATTCCATTCCATTCCATTCCATTCCATTCCATTCTAATCCATTCCATTCCATTGAATTCCATTCCATTCCATTCCATTCCATTCCATTGAATTCCATTCCGTTCCATTCCATTCCATTGAATTCCATTCCATTCCATTCCATTCCATTCCATTCCATTCCATTCCATTCCATCCCATTCCATTCCATTCCATTCCATTCCGTTCTACTCGGGTTGATTCCATTCTATTCCATTCCATTCCATTCGATCCCATTTGATTCCATTCGATTCCATTCAATTCCATTCGATTCCATTCCATTCCACTCCATTCCATTCCATTGAATTCCATTCCATTCCATTCCATTCCATTCCATTCCATGGAATTCCATTCCATTCCATTCCATTCCATTCCATAGAATTCCATTCCATTCCATTCCATTCCACTGAATTCCGTTCCATTCCATTCCATTCCATTCCGTTCCGTTCCGTTCCGTTCCGTTCCGTTCTGTTGCGTTCCGTTCCGTTCCGTTGTGTTCCGTTCCGTTCTACTCGGGTTGATTCCATTCTATTCCATTCCATTCCAATCCATTCCATTCCATTCCATGGAATTCCATTCCATTCCATTCCATTCCATGGAATTCCGTTCCATTCCATTCCATTCCGTTCCGTTCCGTCCCGTTCCGTTCCGTTCCGTTCCGTTGCGTTCCGTTCCGTTCTACTCGGGTTGATTCCATTCTATTCCATTCCATTCCATTCGACTCCATTCGATTCCATTCGATTCCACTCCATTCCATTCCATAGAATTCCATTCCATTCCATTCCATTCCATTGAATTCCATTCCATTCCATTCCATTCCATAGAATTCCATTCCATTCCATTGAATTCCATTCCATTCCATTGCATTCCATTCCATTCCATTCCATTCCATTCCATTCCATTCCATTCCATTCCATTCTACTGGTGTCCATTCCATTCCATTCCATTCCATTCCATTCCATTCCATTCCTTTCCATTCCATTGCATTCCATTGCATTCCATTGCATTCCATTCCATTCCATTCCATTCCATTCCACTCCACTCCACTCCACTCCACTCCATTCCACTCCACTCCACTCCGGTACATTCCATTCCATTCCATTCCATTCCATTCCATTCCATTCCATTCGATTCCATTCCATTCCATTCCATTGAATTCCATTCCATTCCATTCCATTCCATGGAATTCCTTTCCATTCCATTCCATTCCATTCCATTCCATTCCATTCCATTGAATTCCATTCCATTCCATTCCATTCCATTCCATTCCATTGAATTCCATTCCGTTCCATTCCATTCCATTGAATTCCATTCCATTCCATTCCATTCCATTCCATTCCATTCCATTCCATTCCATTCCATTGAATTCCATTCCATTCCATTGAATTCCATTCCGTTCCATTCCATTCCATTGAATTCCATTCCATTCCATTCCATTCCATTCCATTCCATTCCATTCCATTCCATCCCATTCCATTCCATTCCATTCCATTCCGTTCTACTCGGGTTGATTCCATTCTATTCCATTCCATTCCATTCGATCCCATTTGATTCCATTCGATTCCATTCAATTCCATTCGATTCCATTCCATTCCACTCCATTCCATTCCATTGAATTCCATTCCATTCCATTCCATTCCATTCCATTCCATTCCATTCCATTCCATTCCATTCCATTCCATTCTACTGGTGTCCATTCCATTCCATTCCATTCCATTCCATTCCATGGAATTCCTTTCCATTCCATTCCATTCCATTCCATTCCATTCCATTCCATTGAATTCCATTCCATTCCATTCCATTCAATTCCATTGAATTCCATTCCGTTCCATTCCATTCCATTGAATTCCATTCCATTCCATTCCATTCCATTCCATTCCATTCCATTCCATTCCATTCCATTCCATTCCATTCCATTGAATTCCATTCCATTCCATTGAATTCCATTCCGTTCCATTCCATTCCATTGAATTCCATGCCATTCCATTCCATTCCATTCCATTCCATTCCATTCCATTCCATTCCATTCCATCCCATTCCATTCCATTCCATTCCATTCCGTTCTACTCGGGTTGATTCCATTCTATTCCATTCCATTCCATTCGATCCCATTTGATTCCATTCGATTCCATTCAATTCCATTCGATTCCATTCCATTCCACTCCATTCCATTCCATTGAATTCCATTCCATTCCATTCCATTCCATTCCATTCCATTCCATTCCATTCCATTCCATTCTACTGGTGTCCATTCCATTCCATTCCATTCCATTCCATTCCATTCCATTCCATTCCATTCCATTCCTTTCCATTCCATTGCATTCCATTGCATTCCATTCCATTCCATTCCATTCCATTGAATTCCATTCCATTCCATTCCATTCCATGGAATTCCGTTCCATTCCATTCCATTCCGTTCCGTTCCGTCCCGTTCCGTTCCGTTCCGTTCCGTTCCGTTGCGTTCCGTTCCGTTCTACTCGGGTTGATTCCATTCTATTCCATTCCATTCCATTCGATTCCATTCGATTCCATTCGATTCCACTCCATTCCATTCCATAGAATTCCATTCCATTCCATTCCATTCCATTGAATTCCATTCCATTCCATTCCATTCCATTGAATTCCATTCCATTCCATTCCATTCCATTCCATTCCATTCCATTCCATTCCATTCTACTGGTGTCCATTCCATTCCATTCCATTCCATTGCATTCTATTGCATTCCATTCCATTCCATTCCATTCCATTCCATTCCATTCCACTCCACTCCACTCCACTCCACTCCATTCCACTCCACTCCACTCCGGTACATTCCATTCCATTCCATTCCATTCCATTCCATTCCATTCCGTGCTTCTCGGGTACATTCCGTTCCGTTCCATTCCATTCCATTCCATTCCATTCCGTTCCAGTGCACTCCACTCCACTCAACTCCACTCCACTCCGGTACATTCCATTCCATTCCATTCCATTCCATTCCATTCCATTTCCATTCCCATTCCATTTCCATTCCCGTTCCATTTCCATTCCCGTTTCTTTTCCATTCCCGTTCCATTTCCATTCCAGTTCCATTACCATTCCCGTTCCATTTCCATTCCCGATCCATTTCCATCCCCGTTCCATTTCCATTCCCGTTCCATTTCCATTCCCGTTCCATTACCATTCCCGTTCCATTTCCGTTCCCGTTCCGTTTCCGTTCCCGTTCCATTTCCGTTCTCGTTCCGTTTCCGTTCCCGTTCCATTTCCATTCCCGTTCCATTTCCGTTCCCGTTCCATTTCCATTCCCGTTCCATTTCCATTCCCTTTCCATTTCCATTTCATTCCATTCCGTTCTGCTCGGGTACATTCCATTCCATTCCATTGCATTCCATTCCGTTCTGCTCCTGTCCATTCCATTCCATTCCATTCCGTTCCATTCCGTTCTACTCGGGTAGATTCCATTCCATTCCATTCCATTCCATTCCATTCCATTCCATTCCATTCCATTCCATTCAACTGGTGTCCATTCCATTCCATTCCATTCCATTGCATTCCATTCCTTTCCATTCCATTCCGTTCCGTTCTACTCGGTTACATTCCATTCAATTCCATTCCATTCCGTTCTACTCGGGTAGATTCCATTCCATTCCATTCCATTCCTTTCCATTCCATTGCATTCCATTGCATTGCATTGCACTCAATTCCATTCCATTCCATTCCATTCCATTCCATTCCATTCCATTCCGTTCCGTTCAACTCGGTTACATTCCATTCAATTACATTCCATTCCGTTCTACTCGGTTTCATTCCATTCCATTCCATTCCATTCCATTCCATGGAATTCCATTCCATTCCATTCCATTCCATTCCATTCCATTCCATTGAATTCCATTCCATTCCATTCCATTCCATTCCATTCCATTCCATAGAATTCCATTCCATTCCATTCCATTCCATGGAATTCCGTTCCATTCCATTCCATTCCGTTCCTTTCCGTCCCGTTCCGTTCCGTTCCGTTGCGTTCCGTTCCGTTCTACTCGGGTTGATTCCATTCTATTCCATTCCATTCCATTCGATCCCATTTGATTCCATTCGATTCCATTCAATTCCATTCGATTCCATTCCATTCCACTCCATTCCATTCCATTGAATTCCATTCCATTCCATTCCATTCCATTCCATTCCATTCCATGGAATTCCATTCCTTTCCATTCCATGGAATTCCATTCCATTCCATTCCATTCCATTCCATAGAATTCCATTCCATTCCATTCCATTCCACTGAATTCCGTTCCACTCCATTCCATTCCGTTCCGTTCCGTTCCGTTCCGTTGCGTTCCGTTCCGTTCCGTTGTGTTCCGTTCCGTTCTACTCGGGTTGATTCCATTCTATTCCATTCCATTCCAATCCATTCCGTTCCATTCCATTGAATTCCATTCCATTCCATTCCATTCCATTCCATTCCATTCCATTCCATTCCATTGAATTCCATTCCATTCCATTCCATTCCATTCCATTCCATTCCATGGAATTCCATTCCATTCCATTCCATTCCATGGAATTCCGTTCCATTCCATTCCATTCCGTTCCTTTCCGTCCCATTCCGTTCCGTTCCGTTCCGTTGCGTTCCGTTCCGTTCTACTCGGGTTGATTCCATTCTATTCCATTCCATTCCATTCGATTCCATTCGATTCCATTCGATTCCACTCCATTCCATTCAATAGAATTCCATTCCATTCCATTCCATTCCATTGAATTCCATTCCATTCCATTCCATTCCATAGAATTCCATTCCATTCCATTCCATTCCATTGAATTCCATTCCATTCCATTCCATTCCATTCCATTCCATTCCATTCCATTCCATTCTACTGGTGTCCATTCCATTCCATTCCATTCGATCCCATTCGATTCCATTCGATTCCATTCGATTCCACTCCATTCCATTCCATTGAATTCCATTGAATTCCATTCCATTCCATTCCATTCCACTCCACTCCACTCCACTCCACTCCATTCCACTCCACTCCACTCCGGTACATTCCATTCCATTCCATTCCATTCCATTCCATTCCATTCCATTCCATTCCGTGCTTCTCGGGTACATTCCGTTCCGTTCCATTCCATTCCATTCCATTCCATTCCGTTCCAGTGCACTCTACTCCACTCCACTCCACTCCACTCCACTCCGGTACATTCCATTCCATTCCATTCCATTCCATTTCCATTCCCATTCCATTTCCATTCCCGTTCCATTTCCATTCCCGTTTCTTTTCCATTCCCGTTCCATTTCCATTCCAGTTCCATTACCATTCCCGTTCCATTTCCATTCCCGATCCATTTCCATTCCCGTTCCATTTCCATTCCCGTTCCATTTCCATTCCCGTTCCATTACCATTCCCGTTCCATTTCCGTTCCCGTTCCGTTTCCCTTCCCGTTCCATTTCCGTTCTCGTTCCGTTTCCGTTCCCGTTCCATTTCCATTCCCGTTCCATTTCCGTTCCCGTTCCATTTCCATTCCCGTTCCATTTCCATTCCCTTTCCATTTCCATTTCATTCCATTCCGTTCTGCTCGGGTACATTCCATTCCATTCCATTGCATTCCATTCCGTTCTGCTCCTGTCCATTCCATTCCATTCCATTCCGTTCCATTCCGTTCTACTCGGGTAGATTCCATTCCATTCCATTCCATTCCATTCCATTCCATTCCATTCCATTGCATTCCATTCCATTCCATTCCATTCCGTTCCGTTCTACTCGGTTACATTCCATTCAATTCCATTCCATTCCGTTCTACTCGGGTAGATTCCATTCCATTCCATTCCATTCCTTTCCATTCCATTGCATTCCATTGCATTGCATTGCACTCAATTCCATTCCATTCCATTCCATTCCATTCCATTCCATTCCATTCCATTCCGTTCCGTTCAACTCGGTTACATTCCATTCAATTACATTCCATTCCGTTCTACTCGGTTTCATTCCATTTCATTCCATTCCATTCCATTCCATTCCATTCCAATCCATTCCATTCCATTCCATTCCGTTCTACTCGGGTACATTCCATTCCATTCCATTCCATTCCATTCCATTCCATTCCATTCCATTCCATTCCGTTCTACTTTGGTACATTCCATTCCATTCCATTCCATTCCATTCCATTCCATTACATTACATTCCATTCCATTCCATTCCGTTCTACTCGGGTTGATTCCATTCTATTCCATTCCATTCCATTCCATTCCATTCCATTCCATTCCATTCGATTCCATTCCATTCCATTCCATAGAATTCCATTCCATTCCATTCCATTCCATGGAATTCCATTCCATTCCATTCCATTCCATTCCATTCCATTCCATTCTATTCCATTCCATTCCATTGAATTCCATTCCATTCCATTCCATTCCATTCCATTGAATTCCATTCCATTCCATTCCATTCCATTGAATTCCATTCCATTCCATTCCATTCCATTCCATTCCATTCCATTCCATTCCATTCTACTGCTGTCCATTCCATTCCATTCCATTCCATTGCATTCTATTGCATTCCATTCCATTCCATTCCATTCCATTCCATTCCATTCCACTCCACTCCACTCCACTCCACTCCATTCCACTCCACTCCACTCCGGTACATTCCATTCCATTCCATTCCATTCCATTCCATTCCATTCCGTGCTTCTCGGGTACATTCCGTTCCGTTCCATTCCATTCCATTCCATTCCATTCCGTTCCAGTGCACTCTACTCCACTCCACTCCACTCCACTCCACTCCGGTACATTCCATTCCATTCCATTCCATTCCATTCCATTCCATTTCCATTCCCATTCCATTTCCATTCCCGTTCCATTTCCATTCCCGTTTCTTTTCCATTCCCGTTCCATTTCCATTCCAGTTCCATTACCATTCCCGTTCCATTTCCATTCCCGATCCATTTCCATTCCCGTTCCATTTCCATTCCCGTTCCATTTCCATTCCCGTTCCATTACCATTCCCGTTCCATTTCCGTTCCCGTTCCGTTTCCGTTCCCGTTCCATTTCCGTTCTCGTTCCGTTTCCGTTCCCGTTCCATTTCCATTCCCGTTCCATTTCCGTTCCCGTTCCATTTCCATTCCCGTTCCATTTCCATTCCCTTTCCATTTCCATTTCATTCCATTCCGTTCTGCTCGGGTACATTCCATTCCATTCCATTGCATTCCATTCCGTTCTGCTCCTGTCCATTCCATTCCATTCCATTCCGTTCCATTCCGTTCTACTCGGGTAGATTCCATTCCATTCCATTCCATTCCATTCCATTCCATTCCATTCCATTCCATTCAACTGGTGTCCATTCCATTCCATTCCATTCCATTGCATTCCATTCCATTCCATTCCATTCCGTTCCGTTCTACTCGGTTACATTCCATTCAATTCCATTCCATTCCGTTCTACTCGGGTAGATTCCATTCCATTCCATTCCATTCCTTTCCATTCCATTGCATTCCATTGCATTGCATTGCACTCAATTCCATTCCATTCCATTCCATTCCATTCCATTCCATTCCATTCCATTCCATTCCGTTCCGTTCAACTCGGTTACATTCCATTCAATTACATTCCATTCCGTTCTACTCGGTTTCATTCCATTCCATTCCATTCCATTCCATTCCAATCCATTCCATTCCATTCCATTCCGTTCTACTCGGGTACATTCCATTCCATTCCATTCCATTCCATTCCATTCCATTCCATTCCATTCCATTCCATTCCGTTCTACTTTGGTACATTCCATTCCATTCCATTCCATTCCATTCCATTCCATTACATTCCATTCCATTCCATTCCGTTCTACTCGGGTTGATTCCATTCTATTCCATTCCATTCCATTCCATTCCATTCCATTCCATTCCATTCGATTCCATTCCATTCCATTCCATGGAATTCCATTCCATTCCATTCCATTCCATGGAATTCCATTCCATTCCATTCCATTCCATGGAATTCCATTCCATTCCATTCCATTCCATTCCATTCCATTCCATTCCATTCCATTCCATTGAATTCCATTCCATTCCATTCCATTCCATTCCATTGAATTCCATTCCGTTCCATTCCATTCCATTGAATTCCATTCCATTCCATTCCATTGCATTCCATTCCATTCCATCCCATTCCATTCCATTCCATTCCATTCCATTCCATTCCATTCCATCCCATTCCATTCCATTCCATTCCATTCCGTTCTCCTCGGGTTGATTCCATTCTATTCCATTCCATTCCATTCGATCCCATTTGATTCCATTCGATTCCATTCAATTCCATTCGATTCCATTCCATTCCACTCCATTCCATTCCATTGAATTCCATTCCATTCCATTCCATTCCATTCCATTCCAATCCATTCCATGGAATTCCATTCCATTCCATTCCATTCCATTCCATAGAATTCCATTCCATTCCATTCCATTCCACTGAATTCCGTTCCATTCCATTCCATTCCGTTCCGTTCCGTTCCGTTCCGTTCCGTTCTGTTGCTTTCCGTTCCGTTCCGTTGTGTTCCGTTCCGTTCTACTCGGGTTGATTCCATTCTATTCCATTCCATTCCAATCCATTCCATTCCATTCCATGGAATTCCATTCCATTCCATTCCATTCCATGGAATTCCGTTCCATTCCATTCCATTCCGTTCCGTTCCGTCCCGTTCCGTTCCGTTCCGTTCCGTTGCGTTCCGTTCCGTTCTACTCGGGTTGATTCCATTCTATTCCATTCCATTCCATTCGATTCCATTCGATCCCATTCGATTCCACTCCATTCCATTCCATAGAATTCCATTCCATTTCATTCCATTCCATTGAATTCCATTCCATTCCATTCCATTCCATAGAATTCCATTCCATTCCATTCCATTCCATTCCATTCCATTCCATTCCATTCCATTCCATTCCATTCCATTCCATTCTACTGGTGTCCATTCCATTCCATTCCATTCCATTCCATTCCATTCCATTCCATACCTTTCCATTCCATTGCATTCCATTGCATTCCATTCCATTCCATTCCATTCCATTCCATTCCATTCCACTCCACTCCACTCCACTCCACTCCATTCCACTCCACTCCACTCCGGTACATTCCATTCCATTCCATTCCATTCCATTCCATTCCATTCCATTCCATTCCATTCCATTCCATTCCATTGAATTCCATTCCATTCCATTCCATTCCATGGAATTCCTTTCCATTCCATTCCATTCCATTCCATTCCATTCCATTCCATTGAATTCCATTCCATTCCATTCCATTCCATTCCATTGAATTCCATTCCGTTCCATTCCATTCCATTGAATTCCATTCCATTCCATTCCATTCCATTCCATTCCATTCCATTCCATTGAATTCCATTCCATTCCATTGAATTCCATTCCGTTCCATTCCATTCCATTGAATTCCATTCCATTCCATTCCATTCCATTCCATTCCATTCCATTCCATTCCATTCCATTCCATTCCATTCCATTCCATCCCATTCCATTCCATTCCATTCCATTCCGTTCTACTCGGGTTGATTCCATTCTATTCCATTCCATTCCATTCGATCCCATTTGATTCCATTCGATTCCATTCAATTCCATTCGATTCCATTCCATTCCACTCCATTCCATTCCATTGAATTCCATTCCATTCCATTCCATTCCATTCCATTCCATTCCATTCCATTCCATTCCATTCCATTCTACTGGTGTCCATTCCATTCCATTCCATTCTGTTCCAGTGCACTCTACTGCACTCCACTCCACTCCACTCCACTCCGGTACATTCCATTCCATTCCATTCCATTCCATTCCATTCCATTTCCATTCCCATTCCATTTCCATTCCCGTTCCATTTCCATTCCCGTTTCTTTTCCATTCCCGTTCCATTTCCATTCCAGTTCCATTACCATTCCCGTTCCATTTCCATTCCCGATCCATTTCCATTCCCGTTCCATTTCCATTCCCGTTCCATTTCCATTCCCGTTCCATTACCATTCCCGTTCCATTTCCGTTCCCGTTCCGTTTCCGTTCCCGTTCCATTTCCGTTCTCGTTCCGTTTCCGTTCCCATTCCATTTCCATTCCCGTTCCATTTCCGTTCCCGTTCCATTTCCATTCCCGTTCCATTTCCATTCCCTTTCCATTTCCATTTCATTCCATTCCGTTCTGCTCGGGTACATTCCATTCCATTCCATTGCATTCCATTCCGTTCTGCTCCTGTCCATTCCATTCCATTCCAATCCGTTCCATTCCATTCTACTCGGGTAGATTCCATTCCATTCCATTCCATTCCATTCCATTCCATTCCATTCCATTCCATTCCATTCCATTCCATTCCATTCTACTGGTGTCCATTCCATTCCATTCCATTCCATTCCATTCCATTCCATTCCATTGCATTCCATTCCATTCCATTCCATTCCGTTCCGTTCTACTCGGTTACATTCCATTCAATTCCATTCCATTCCGTTCTACTCGGGTAGATTCCATTCCATTCCATTCCATTCCTTTCCATTCCATTGCATTCCATTGCATTGCATTGCACTCAATTCCATTCCATTCCATTCCATTCCATTCCATTCCATTCCGTTCCGTTCAACTCGGTTACATTCCATTCAATTACATTCCATTCCGTTCTACTCGGTTACATTCCATTCCATTCCATTCCATTCCATTCCAATCCATTCCATTCCATTCCATTCCGTTCTACTCGGGTACATTCCGTTCCATTCCATTCAATTCCATTCCATTCCATTCCATTCCATTCCATTCCTTTCCGTTCTACTTTGGTACATTCCATTCCATTCCATTCCATTCCATTCCATTACATTACATTCCATATCTTTCCATTCCGTTCTACTCAGGTTGATTCCATTCTATTCCATTCCATTCCATTCCATTCCATTCCATTCCATTCCATTCGATTCCATTCCATTCCATTCCATTGAATTCCATTCCATTCCATTCCATTCCATGGAATTCCATTCCATTCCATGGAATTCCATTCCATTCCATTCCATTCCATTCCATTCCATGGAATTCCATTCCATTCCATTCCATTCCATTCCGTTCCATTCCATTCCATTGAATTCCATTCCATTCCATTCCATTCAATTCCATTCCATTCCATTCCATTCCATTCCATTGAATTGCATTCCATTCCATTGAATTCCATTCCGTTCCATTCCATTCCATTGAATTCCATTCCATTCCATTCCATTCCATTCCATTCCATTCCATTCCATTCCATTCCATTCCATCCCATTCCATTCCATTCCATTCCATTCTGTTCTACTCGGGTTGATTCCATTCTATTCCATTCCATTCCATTCGATCCCATTTGATTCCATTCGATTCCATTCAATTCCATTCGATTCCATTCCATTCCACTCCATTCCATTCCATTGAATTCCATTCCATTCCATTCCATTCCATTCCATTCCATTCCATTCCATTCCATTCCATTCCATTCTACTGGTGTCCATTCCATTCCATTCCATTCCATTCCATTCCATTGAATTCCATTCCTTTCCATTCCATTGCATTCCATTGCATTCCATTCCATTCCATTCCATTCCATTGAATTCCATTCCATTCCATTCCATTCCATGGAATTCCGTTCCATTCCATTCCATTCCGTTCCGTTCCGTCCCGTTCCGTTCCGTTCCGTTCCGTTGCGTTCCGTTCCGTTCTACTCGGGTTGATTCCTTTCTATTCCATTCCATTCCATTCGATTCCATTCGATTCCATTTGATTCCACTCCATTCCATTCCATAGAATTCCATTCCATTCCATTCCATTCCATTGAATTCCATTCCATTCCATTCCATTCCATTGAATTCCATTCCATTCCATTCCATTCCATTCCATTCCATTCCATTCCATTCCATTCTACTGGTGTCCATTCCATTCCATTCCATTCCATTGCATTCTATTGCATTCCATTCCATTCCATTCCATTCCATTCCACTCCACTCCACTCCACTCCACTCCATTCCACTCCACTCCACTCCGGTACATTCCATTCCATTCCATTCCATTCCATTCCATTCCATTCCGTGCTTCTCGGGTACATTCCGTTCCGTTCCATTCCATTCCATTCCATTCCATTCCGTTCCAGTGCACTCTACTCCACTCCACTCCACTCCACTCCACTCCGGTACATTCCATTCCATTCCATTCCATTCCATTCCATTCCATTCCATTTCCATTCCCATTCCATTTCCATTCCCGTTCCATTTCCATTCCCGTTTCTTTTCCATTCCCGTTCCATTTCCATTCCAGTTCCATTACCATTCCCGTTCCATTTCCATTCCCGATCCATTTCCATTCCCGTTCCATTTCCATTCCCGTTCCATTTCCATTCCCGTTCCATTACCATTCCCGTTCCATTTCCGTTCCCGTTCCGTTTCCGTTCCCGTTCCATTTCCGTTCTCGTTCCGTTTCCGTTCCCGTTCCATTTCCATTCCCGTTCCATTTCCATTCCCTTTCCATTTCCATTTCATTCCATTCCGTTCTGCTCGGGTACATTCCATTCCATTCCATTGCATTCCATTCCGTTCTGCTCCTGTCCATTCCATTCCATTCCATTCCGTTCCATTCCGTTCTACTCGGGTAGATTCCATTCCATTCCATTCCATTCCATTCCATTCCATTCCATTCCATTCCATTCAACTGGTGTCCATTCCATTCCATTCCATTCCATTGCATTCCATTCCATTCCATTCCGTTCCGTTCTACTCGGTTACATTCCATTCAATTCCATTCCATTCCGTTCTACTCGGGTAGATTCCATTCCATTCCATTCCATTCCTTTCCATTCCATTGCATTCCATTGCATTGCATTGCACTCAATTCCATTCCATTCCATTCCATTCCATTCCATTCCATTCCATTCCATTCCATTCCGTTCCGTTCAACTCGGTTACATTCCATTCAATTACATTCCATTCCGTTCTACTCGGTTTCATTCCATTCCATTCCATTCCATTCCATTCCAAACCATTCCATTCCATTCCATTCCGTTCTACTCGGGTACATTCCATTCCATTCCATTCCATTCCATTCCATTGAATTCCATTCCATTCCATTCCATTCCATGGAATTCCGTTCCATTCCATTCCATTGCGTTCCGTTCCGTCCCGTTCCGTTCCGTTCCGTTCCGTTGCGTTCCGTTCCGTTCTACTCGGGTTGATTCCATTCTATTCCATTCCATTCCATTCGATTCCATTCGATTCCATTCGATTCCACTCCATTCCATTCCATAGAATTCCATTCCATTCCATTCCATTCCATTGAATTCCATTCCATTCCATTCCATTCCATTGAATTCCATTCCATTCCATTCCATTCCATTGAATTCCATTCCATTCCATTCCATTCCATTCCATTCCATTCCATTCTACTGGTGTCCATTCCATTCCATTCCATTCCATTCCATTCCATTCCATTCCATTCCATTCCTTTCCATTCCATTGCATTCCATTGCATTCCATTCCATTCCATTCCATTCCATTCCATTCCATTCCATTCCATTCCACTCCACTCCACTCCACTCCACTCCATTCCACTCCACTCCACTCCGGTACATTCCATTCCATTCCATTCCATTCCATTCCATTCCATTCCGTGCTTCTCGGGTACATTCCGTTCCGTTCCATTCCATTCCATTCCATTCCATTCCGTTCCAGTGCACTCCACTGCACTCCACTCCACTCCAGTACATTCCATTCCATTCCATTCCATTCCATTCCATTCCATTCCATTCCATTCCATTTCCATTCCCATTCCATTTCCATTCCCGTTCCATTTCCATTCCCGTTTCTTTTCCATTCCCGTTCCATTTCCATTCCAGTTCCATTACCATTCCCGTTCCATTTCCATTCCCGATCCATTTCCATTCCCGTTCCATTTCCATTCCCGTTCCATTTCCATTCCCGTTCCATTACCATTCACGTTCCATTTCCGTTCCCGTTCCGTTTCCGTTCCCGTTCCATTTCCGTTCTCGTTCCGTTTCCGTTCCCGTTCCATTTCCATTCCCGTTCCATTTCCGTTCCCGTTCCATTTCCATTCCCGTTCCATTTCCATTCCCTTTCCATTTCCATTTCATTCCATTCCATTCTGCTCGGGTACATTCCATTCCATTCCATTGCATTCCATTCCGTTCTGCTCCTGTCCATTCCATTCCATTCCATTCCGTTCCATTCCGTTCTACTCGGGTAGATTCCATTCCATTCCATTCCATTCCATTCCATTCCATTCCATTCCATTCCATTCCATTCCATTCCATTCCATTCCATTCAACTGGTGTCCATTCCATTCCATTCCATTCCATTCCATTCCATTCCATTCCATTCCATCCCATTCCATTCCATTCCATTCCATTCCGTTCCGTTCTACTCGGTTACATTCCATTCAATTCCATTCCATTCCGTTCTACTCGGGTAGATTCCATTCCATTCCATTCCATTCCTTCCCATTCCATTGCATTCCATTGCATTGCATTGCACTCAATTCCATTCCATTCCATTCCATTCCATTCCATTCCATTCCATTCCATTCCATTTCGTTCCGTTCAACTCGGTTACATTCCATTCAATTACATTCCATTCCGTTCTACTCGGTTACATTCCATTCCATTCCATTAAATTCCATTCCAATCCATTCCATTCCATTCCATTCCATTCCACTCCATTGCATTCCATTCCATTCCATTCCATTCCATTCCATTCCATTCCATTCCATTCCATTCCACTCCATTCCATTCCACTCCACTGCACTCCACTCCACTACACTCCACTCCATTCCACTCCCTTCCATTCCATTAAATTGAATTCCATTCCTTTCCATTCCATTCCATTCCATTCCATTCCATTCCATTCCATTCCACTCCATTCCATTCCAATCCACTCCACTCCACTCCACTCCACTCCATTCCATTCCCTTCCATTCCATTCAATTGAATTGCATTGAATTCCATTCCATTCCATTCCATAACATTTCATTCCATTCCATTCCATTCCATTCCATTCCATTCCATTCCATTCCATTCCGTTCTACTCGGGTTGATTCCATTCTATTCCATTCCATTCCATTCGATTCCATTCGATTCCATTCGATTCCATTCGTTTCCATTCCATTCCATTCCATTCTATTCCATTGAATTCCATTCCATTCCATTCCATTCCATTCCATTCCATTCCATTGCATTCCATTCCATTGAATTGCATTGAATTCCATTCCATTGAATTCCATTCCATTCCATTCCATTCCATTCCATTCCATTGAATTCCATTCCATTCCATTCCATTCCATTCCATTCCATTGAATTCCATTCCATTCCATTCTATTCCATGGAATTCCGTTCCATTCCATTCCATTCCGTTCCGTTCCGTCCCGTTCCGTTCCGTTCCGTTCCGTTGCGTTCCGTTCTGTTCTACTCGGGTTGATTCCATTCTATTCCATTCCATTCCATTCGATTCCATTCGATTCCATTCGATTCCACTCCATTCCATTCCATAGAATTCCATTCCATTCCATTCCATTCCATTGAATTCCATTCCATTCCATTCCATTCCATTGAATTCCATTCCATTCCATTCCATTCCATTGAATTTCATTCCATTCCATTCCATTCCATTCCATTCCATTCCATTCCATTATACTGGTGTCCATTCCATTCCATTCCATTCCATTCCATTCCATTCCATTCCTTTCCATTCCATTGCATTCCATTGCATTCCATTCCATTCCATTCCATTCCATTCCATTCCATTCCATTCCATTCCATTCCATTCCACTCCACTCCACTCCACTCCACTCCATTCCACTCCACTCCACTCCGGTACATTCCATTCCATTCCATTCCATTCCATTCCATTCCATTCCATTCCATTCCGTGCTTCTCGGGTACATTCCGTTCCGTTCCATTCCATTCCATTCCATTCCATTCCGTTCCAGTGCACTCTACTCCACTCCACTCCACTCCACTCCGGTACATTCCATTCCATTCCATTCCATTCCATTCCATTCCATTCCATTTCCATTCCCATTCCATTTCCATTCCCGTTCCATTTCCATTCCCGTTTCTTTTCCATTCCCGTTCCATTTCCATTCCAGTTCCATTACCATTCCCGTTCCATTTCCATTCCCGATCCATTTCCATTCCCGTTCCATTTCCATTCCCGTTCCATTTCCATTCCCGTTCCATTACCATTCTCGTTCCATTTCCGTTCCCGTTCCGTTTCCGTTCCCGTTCCATTTCCGTTCTCGTTCCGTTTCCGTTCCCGTTCCATTTCCATTCCCGTTCCATTTCCGTTCCCGTTCCATTTCCATTCCCGTTCCATTTCCATTCCCTTTCCATTTCCATTTCATTCCATTCCATTCTGCTCGGGTACATTCCATTCCATTCCATTGCATTCCATTCCGTTCTGCTCCTGTCCATTCCATTCCATTCCATTCCGTTCCATTCCGTTCTACTCGGGTAGATTCCATTCCATTCCATTCCATTCCATTCCATTCCATTCCATTCCATTCCATTCCATTCCATTCCATTCCATTCAACTGGTGTCCATTCCATTCCATTCCATTCCATTCCATTCCATTCCATTCCATTGCATTCCATTCCATTCCATTCCATTCCGTTCCGTTCTACTCGGTTACATTCCATTCAATTCCATTCCATTCCGTTCTACTCGGGTAGATTCCATTCCATTCCATTCCATTCCTTCCCATTCCATTGCATTCCATTGCATTGCATTGCACTCAATTCCATTCCATTCCATTCCATTCCATTCCATTCCATTCCATTCCATTCCGTTCCGTTCAACTCGGTTACATTCCATTCAATTACATTCCATTCCGTTCTACTCGGTTACATTCCATTCCATTCCATTCCATTCCATTCCAATCCATTCCATTCCATTCCATTCCGTTCTACTCGGGTACCTTCCGTTCCATTCCATTCCATTCCATTCCATTCCATTCCATTCCTTTCCGTTCTACTTTGGTACATTCCATTCCATTCCATTCCATTCCATTCCATTACATTACATTACATTACATTCCATTCCGTTCTACTCAGGTTGATTCCATTCTATTCCATTCCATTCCATTCCATTCCATTCCATTCCATTCCATTCGATTCCATTCCATTCCATTCCATTGAATTCCATTCCATTCCATTCCATTCCATGGAATTCCATTCCATTGCATTCCATTCCATTCCATTCCATTCCATTCCATTGAATTCCATTCCATTGCATTCCATTCCATTCCATTGAATTCCATTCCTTTCCATTCCATTCCATTGAATTCCATTCCATTCCATTCCATTCCATTCCATTCCATTCCATTCCATTCCATTGAATTCCATTCCATTCCATTCCATTCCATTCCATTCCATCCCATTCCATTCCATTCCATTCCATTCCGTTCTACTCGGGTTGATTCCATTCTATTCCATTCCATTCCATTCGATCCCATTTGATTCCATTCGATTCCATTCAATTCCATTCGATTCCATTCCATTCCACTCCATTCCATTCCATTGAATTCCATTCCATTCCATTCCATTTCATTCCATTCCATTCCATTCCATTAAATTCCTTTCCATTCCATTGCATTCCATTGCATTCCATTCCATTCCATTCCATTCCATTCCATTCCATTCCATTCCATTCCACTCCACACCACTCCACTCCACTCCATTCCACTCCGCTCCACTCCGGTACATTCCATTCCATTCCTTTCCATTCCATTCCATTCCATTCCGTGCTTCTCAGGTACATTCCGTTCCGTTCCATTCCATTCCATTCCATTCCATTCCGTTCCAGTGCACTCTACTCCACTCCACTCCACTCCACTCCGGTACATTCCATTCCATTCCATTCCATTCCATTCCATTCCATTTCCATTCCCATTCCATTTCCATTCCCGTTCCATTTCCATTCCCGTTTCTTTTCCATTCCCGTTCCATTTCCATTCCCGTTCCATTACCATTCCCGTTCCATTTCCATTCCCGATCCATTTCCATTCCCGTTCCTTTTCCATTCCCGTTCCATTTCCATTCCCGTTCCATTACCATTCCCGTTCCATTTCCTTTCCCGTTCCGTTTCCGTTCCCGTTCCATTTCCGTTCTCGTTCCGTTTCCGTTCCCGTTCCATTTCCATTCCCGTTCCATTTCCGTTCCCGTTCCATTTCCATTCCCGTTCCATTTCCATTCCCTTTCCATTTCCATTTCATTCCATTCCGTTCTGCTCGGGTACATTCCATTCCATTCCATTGCATTCCATTCCGTTCTGCTCCTGTCCATTCCATTCCATTCCATTCCGTTCCATTCCGTTCTACTCGGGTAGATTCCATTCCATTCCATTCCATTCCATTCCATTCCATTCCATTCCATTCTACTGGTGTCCATTCCATTCCATTCCATTCCATTCCATTCCATTCCATTCCATTCCATTGCATTCCATTCCATTCCATTCCATTCCATTCCGTTCCGTTCTACTCGGTTACATTCCATTCAATTCCATTCCATTCCGTTCTACTCGGGTAGATTCCATTCCATTCCATTCCATTCCTTTCCATTCCATTGCATTCCATTGCATTGCATTGCACTCAATTCCATTCCATTCCATTCCATTCCATTCCATTCCATTCCATTCCATTCCGTTCCGTTCAACCCGGTTACATTCCATTCAATTACATTCCATTCCGTTCTACTCGGTTACCTTCCATTCCATTCCATTCCATTCCAATCCATTCCATTCCATTCCATTCCGTTCTACTCGGGTACATTGCATTCCATTCCATTCCATTCCATTCCATTCCATTCCATTCCATTCCATTCCATTCCATTCCATTCCGTTCCGTTCTACTTTGGTACATTCCATTCCATTCCATTCCATTCCATTCCATTCCATTCCATTCCATTCCATTCCATTCCAATCCATTCCGTTCCATTCCATTGAATTCCATTCCATTCCATTCCATTCCATTCCACTGAATTCCGTTCCATTCCATTCCATTCCGTTCCGTTCCGTTCCGTTCCGTTACGTTGCGTTCCGTTCCGTTCCGTTGTGTTCCGTTCCGTTCTACTCGGGTTGATTCCATTCTATTCCATTCCATTCCAATCCATTCCGTTCCATTCCATTGAATTCCATTCAATTCCATTCCATTCCATTCCATTCCATTGAATTCCATTCCATTCCATTCTATTCCATGGAATTCCGTTCCATTCCATTCCATTCCGTTCCGTTCCGTCCCGTTCCGTTCCGTTCCGTTCCGTTGCGTTCCGTTCTGTTCTACTCGGGTTGATTCCATTCTATTCCATTCCATTCCATTCGATTCCATTCGATTGCATTCAATTCCATTCGATTCCATTCCATTCCACTCCATTCCATTCCATTGAATTCCATTCCATTCCATTCCATTCCATTCCATTCCATTCCATTCCATTCCATTAAATTCCTTTCCATTCCATTCCATTCCATTCCATTCCATTCCATTCCATTCCATTCCATTCCAATCCATTCCATTCCATTCCATTCCGTTCTACTCGGGTAGATTCCATTCCATTCCATTCCATTCCATTCCATTCCATTCCATTCCATTCCATTCCATTCCATTCCGTTCTACTTTGGTACATTCCATTCCATTCCATTCCATTCCATTCCATTCCATTCCATTCCATTCCATTCCATTCCATTCCGTTCTACTCGGGTTGATTCCATTCTATTCCATTCCATTCCATTCCATTCCATTCCATTCCATTCCATTCGATTCCATTCCATTCCCTTCCATAGAATTCCATTCCATTCCATTCCATTCCATGGAATTCCATTCCATTCCATTCCATTCCATTCCATTCCATTCTAATCCATTCCATTCCATTGAATTCCATTCCATTCCATTCCATTCCATTCCATTGAATTCCATTCCGTTCCATTCCATTCCATTGAATTCCATTCCATTCCATTCCATTCCATTCCATTCCATTCCATTCCATTCCATCCCATTCCATTCCATTCCATTCCATTCCGTTCTACTCGGGTTGATTCCATTCTATTCCATTCCATTCCATTCGATCCCATTTGATTCCATTCGATTCCATTCAATTCCATTCGATTCCATTCCATTCCACTCCATTCCATTCCATTGAATTCCATTCCATTCCATTCCATTCCATTCCATTCCATTCCATTCCATGGAATTCCATTCCATTCCATTCCATTCCATTCCATAGAATTCCATTCCATTCCATTCCATTCCACTGAATTCCGTTCCATTCCATTCCATTCCATTCCGTTCCGTTCCGTTCCGTTCCGTTCCGTTCTGTTGCGTTCCGTTCCGTTCCGTTGTGTTCCGTTCCGTTCTACTCGGGTTGATTCCATTCTATTCCATTCCATTCCAATCCATTCCATTCCATTCCATGGAATTCCATTCCATTCCATTCCATTCCATGGAATTCCGTTCCATTCCATTCCATTCCGTTCCGTTCCGTCCCGTTCCGTTCCGTTCCGTTCCGTTGCGTTCCGTTCCGTTCTACTCGGGTTGATTCCATTCTATTCCATTCCATTCCATTCGACTCCATTCGATTCCATTCGATTCCACTCCATTCCATTCCATAGAATTCCATTCCATTCCATTCCATTCCATTGAATTCCATTCCATTCCATTCCATTCCATAGAATTCCATTCCATTCCATTGAATTCCATTCCATTCCATTGCATTCCATTCCATTCCATTCCATTCCATTCCATTCCATTCCATTCCATTCCATTCTACTGGTGTCCATTCCATTCCATTCCATTCCATTCCATTCCATTCCATTCCTTTCCATTCCATTGCATTCCATTGCATTCCATTCCATTCCATTCCATTCCATTCCATTCCATTCCATTCCACTCCACTCCACTCCACTCCACTCCATTCCACTCCACTCCACTCCGGTACATTCCATTCCATTCCATTCCATTCCATTCCATTCCATTCCATTCGATTCCATTCCATTCCATTCCATTGAATTCCATTCCATTCCATTCCATTCCATGGAATTCCTTTCCATTCCATTCCATTCCATTCCATTCCATTCCATTCCATTGAATTCCATTCCATTCCATTCCATTCCATTCCATTCCATTGAATTCCATTCCGTTCCATTCCATTCCATTGAATTCCATTCCATTCCATTCCATTCCATTCCATTCCATTCCATTCCATTCCATCCCATTCCATTCCATTCCATTCCATTCCGTTCTACTCGGGTTGATTCCATTCTATTCCATTCCATTCCATTCGATCCCATTTGATTCCATTCGATTCCATTCAATTCCATTCGATTCCATTCCATTCCACTCCATTCCATTCCATTGAATTCCATTCCATTCCATTCCATTCCATTCCATTCCATTCCATTCCATTCCATTCCATTCTACTGGTGTCCATTCCATTCCATTCCATTCCATTCCATTCCATGGAATTCCTTTCCATTCCATTCCATTCCATTCCATTCCATTCCATTCCATTGAATTCCATTCCATTCCATTCCATTCAATTCCATTGAATTCCATTCCGTTCCATTCCATTCCATTGAATTCCATTCCATTCCATTCCATTCCATTCCATTCCATTCCATTCCATTCCATTCCATTCCATTCCATTGAATTCCATTCCATTCCATTGAATTCCATTCCGTTCCATTCCATTCCATTGAATTCCATGCCATTCCATTCCATTCCATTCCATTCCATTCCATTCCATTCCATTCCATTCCATCCCATTCCATTCCATTCCATTCCATTCCGTTCTACTCGGGTTGATTCCATTCTATTCCATTCCATTCCATTCGATCCCATTTGATTCCATTCGATTCCATTCAATTCCATTCGATTCCATTCCATTCCACTCCATTCCATTCCATTGAATTCCATTCCATTCCATTCCATTCCATTCCATTCCATTCCATTCCATTCCATTCCATTCTACTGGTGTCCATTCCATTCCATTCCATTCCATTCCATTCCATTCCATTCCATTCCATTCCATTCCTTTCCATTCCATTGCATTCCATTGCATTCCATTCCATTCCATTCCATTCCATTGAATTCCATTCCATTCCATTCCATTCCATGGAATTCCTTTCCATTCCATTCCATTCCGTTCCGTTCCGTCCCGTTCCGTTCCGTTCCGTTCCGTTGCGTTCCGTTCCGTTCTACTCGGGTTGATTCCATTCTATTCCATTCCATTCCATTCGATTCCATTCGATTCCATTCGATTCCACTCCATTCCATTCCATAGAATTCCATTCCATTCCATTCCATTCCATTGAATTCCATTCCATTCCATTCCATTCCATTGAATTCCATTCCATTCCATTCCATTCCATTCCATTCCATTCCATTCCATTCCATTCTACTGGTGTCCATTCCATTCCATTCCATTCCATTGCATTCTATTGCATTCCATTCCATTCCATTCCATTCCATTCCATTCCATTCCACTCCACTCCACTCCACTCCACTCCATTCCACTCCACTCCACTCCGGTACATTCCATTCCATTCCATTCCATTCCATTCCATTCCATTCCGTGCTTCTCGGGTACATTCCGTTCCGTTCCATTCCATTCCATTCCATTCCATTCCGTTCCAGTGCACTCCACTCCACTCAACTCCACTCCACTCCGGTACATTCCATTCCATTCCATTCCATTCCATTCCATTCCATTTCCATTCCCATTCCATTTCCATTCCCGTTCCATTTCCATTCCCGTTTCTTTTCCATTCCCGTTCCATTTCCATTCCAGTTCCATTACCATTCCCGTTCCATTTCCATTCCCGATCCATTTCCATCCCCGTTCCATTTCCATTCCCGTTCCATTTCCATTCCCGTTCCATTACCATTCCCGTTCCATTTCCGTTCCCGTTCCGTTTCCGTTCCCGTTCCATTTCCGTTCTCGTTCCGTTTCCGTTCCCGTTCCATTTCCATTCCCGTTCCATTTCCGTTCCCGTTCCATTTCCATTCCCGTTCCATTTCCATTCCCTTTCCATTTCCATTTCATTCCATTCCGTTCTGCTCGGGTACATTCCATTCCATTCCATTGCATTCCATTCCGTTCTGCTCCTGTCCATTCCATTCCATTCCATTCCGTTCCATTCCGTTCTACTCGGGTAGATTCCATTCCATTCCATTCCATTCCATTCCATTCCATTCCATTCCATTCCATTCCATTCAACTGGTGTCCATTCCATTCCATTCCATTCCATTGCATTCCATTCCATTCCATTCCATTCCGTTCCGTTCTACTCGGTTACATTCCATTCAATTCCATTCCATTCCGTTCTACTCGGGTAGATTCCATTCCATTCCATTCCATTCCTTTCCATTCCATTGCATTCCATTGCATTGCATTGCACTCAATTCCATTCCATTCCATTCCATTCCATTCCATTCCATTCCATTCCGTTCCGTTCAACTCGGTTACATTCCATTCAATTACATTCCATTCCGTTCTACTCGGTTTCATTCCATTCCATTCCATTCCATTCCATTCCATGGAATTCCATTCCATTCCATTCCATTCCATTCCATTCCATTCCATTGAATTCCATTCCATTCCATTCCATTCCATTCCATTCCATTCCATAGAATTCCATTCCATTCCATTCCATTCCATGGAATTCCGTTCCATTCCATTCCATTCCGTTCCTTTCCGTCCCGTTCCGTTCCGTTCCGTTCCGTTGCGTTCCGTTCCGTTCTACTCGGGTTGATTCCATTCTATTCCATTCCATTCCATTCGATCCCATTTGATTCCATTCGATTCCATTCAATTCCATTCGATTCCATTCCATTCCACTCCATTCCATTCCATTGAATTCCATTCCATTCCATTCCATTCCATTCCATTCCATTCCATGGAATTCCATTCCTTTCCATTCCATGGAATTCCATTCCATTCCATTCCATTCCATTCCATAGAATTCCATTCCATTCCATTCCATTCCACTGAATTCCGTTCCATTCCATTCCATTCCGTTCCGTTCCGTTCCGTTCCGTTGCGTTCCGTTCCGTTCCGTTGTGTTCCGTTCCGTTCTACTCGGGTTGATTCCATTCTATTCCATTCCATTCCAATCCATTCCGTTCCATTCCATTGAATTCCATTCCATTCCATTCCATTCCATTCCATTCCATTCCATTCCATTCCATTCCATTGAATTCCATTCCATTCCATTCCATTCCATTCCATTCCATTCCATGGAATTCCATTCCATTCCATTCCATTCCATGGAATTCCGTTCCATTCCATTCCATTCCGTTCCTTTCCGTCCCATTCCGTTCCGTTCCGTTCCGTTGCGTTCCGTTCCGTTCTACTCGGGTTGATTCCATTCTATTCCATTCCATTCCATTCGATTCCATTCGATTCCATTCGATTCCACTCCATTCCATTCAATAGAATTCCATTCCATTCCATTCCATTCCATTGAATTCCATTCCATTCCATTCCATTCCATAGAATTCCATTCCATTCCATTCCATTCCATTGAATTCCATTCCATTCCATTCCATTCCATTCCATTCCATTCCATTCCATTCCATTCTACTGGTGTCCATTCCATTCCATTCCATTCGATCCCATTCGATTCCATTCGATTCCATTCGATTCCACTCCATTCCATTCCATTGAATTCCATTGAATTCCATTCCATTCCATTCCATTCCACTCCACTCCACTCCACTCCACTCCATTCCACTCCACTCCACTCCGGTACATTCCATTCCATTCCATTCCATTCCATTCCATTCCATTCCATTCCATTCCGTGCTTCTCGGGTACATTCCGTTCCGTTCCATTCCATTCCATTCCATTCCATTCCGTTCCAGTGCACTCTACTCCACTCCACTCCACTCCACTCCACTCCGGTACATTCCATTCCATTCCATTCCATTCCATTTCCATTCCCATTCCATTTCCATTCCCGTTCCATTTCCATTCCCGTTTCTTTTCCATTCCCGTTCCATTTCCATTCCAGTTCCATTACCATTCCCGTTCCATTTCCATTCCCGATCCATTTCCATTCCCGTTCCATTTCCATTCCCGTTCCATTTCCATTCCCGTTCCATTACCATTCCCGTTCCATTTCCGTTCCCGTTCCGTTTCCCTTCCCGTTCCATTTCCGTTCTCGTTCCGTTTCCGTTCCCGTTCCATTTCCATTCCCGTTCCATTTCCGTTCCCGTTCCATTTCCATTCCCGTTCCATTTCCATTCCCTTTCCATTTCCATTTCATTCCATTCCGTTCTGCTCGGGTACATTCCATTCCATTCCATTGCATTCCATTCCGTTCTGCTCCTGTCCATTCCATTCCATTCCATTCCGTTCCATTCCGTTCTACTCGGGTAGATTCCATTCCATTCCATTCCATTCCATTCCATTCCATTCCATTCCATTGCATTCCATTCCATTCCATTCCATTCCGTTCCGTTCTACTCGGTTACATTCCATTCAATTCCATTCCATTCCGTTCTACTCGGGTAGATTCCATTCCATTCCATTCCATTCCTTTCCATTCCATTGCATTCCATTGCATTGCATTGCACTCAATTCCATTCCATTCCATTCCATTCCATTCCATTCCATTCCATTCCATTCCATTCCGTTCCGTTCAACTCGGTTACATTCCATTCAATTACATTCCATTCCGTTCTACTCGGTTTCATTCCATTTCATTCCATTCCATTCCATTCCATTCCATTCCAATCCATTCCATTCCATTCCATTCCGTTCTACTCGGGTACATTCCATTCCATTCCATTCCATTCCATTCCATTCCATTCCATTCCATTCCATTCCGTTCTACTTTGGTACATTCCATTCCATTCCATTCCATTCCATTCCATTCCATTCCATTACATTACATTCCATTCCATTCCATTCCGTTCTACTCGGGTTGATTCCATTCTATTCCATTCCATTCCATTCCATTCCATTCCATTCCATTCCATTCGATTCCATTCCATTCCATTCCATAGAATTCCATTCCATTCCATTCCATTCCATGGAATTCCATTCCATTCCATTCCATTCCATTCCATTCCATTCCATTCTATTCCATTCCATTCCATTGAATTCCATTCCATTCCATTCCATTCCATTCCATTGAATTCCATTCCATTCCATTCCATTCCATTCCATTCCATTCCATTCCATTCTATTCCATTCCATTCCATTGAATTCCATTCCATTCCATTCCATTCCATTCCATTGAATTCCATTCCATTCCATTCCATTCCATTCCATTCCATTGAATTCCATTCCGTTCCATTCCATTCCATTGAATTCCATTCCATTCCATTCCATTCCATTCCATTCCATTCCATTCCATTCCATTCCATTGAATTCCATTCCATTCCATTGAATTCCATTCCGTTCCATTCCATTCCATTGAATTCCATTCCATTCCATTCCATTCCATTCCATTCCATTCCATCCCATTCCATTCCATTCCATTCCATTCCGTTCTACTCGGGTTGATTCCATTCTATTCCATTCCATTCCATTCGATCCCATTTGATTCCATTCGATTCCATTCAATTCCATTCGATTCCATTCCATTCCACTCCATTCCATTCCATTGAATTCCATTCCATTCCATTCCATTCCATTCCATTCCATTCCATTCCATTCCATTCCATTCTACTGGTGTCCATTCCATTCCATTCCATTCCATTCCATGGAATTCCTTTCCATTCCATTCCATTCCATTCCATTCCATTCCATTCCATTGAATTCCATTCCATTCCATTCCATTCAATTCCATTGAATTCCATTCCGTTCCATTCCATTCCATTGAATTCCATTCCATTCCATTCCATTCCATTCCATTCCATTCCATTCCATTCCATTCCATTGAATTCCATTCCATTCCATTGAATTCCATTCCGTTCCATTCCATTCCATTGAATTCCATGCCATTCCATTCCATTCCATTCCATTCCATTCCATTCCATTCCATTCCATTCCATCCCATTCCATTCCATTCCATTCCATTCCGTTCTACTCGGGTTGATTCCATTCTATTCCATTCCATTCCATTCGATCCCATTTGATTCCATTCGATTCCATTCAATTCCATTCGATTCCATTCCATTCCACTCCATTCCATTCCATTGAATTCCATTCCATTCCATTCCATTCCATTCCATTCCATTCCATTCCATTCCATTCTACTGGTGTCCATTCCATTCCATTCCATTCCATTCCATTCCATTCCATTCCATTCCATTCCTTTCCATTCCATTGCATTCCATTGCATTCCATTCCATTCCATTCCATTCCATTGAATTCCATTCCATTCCATTCCATTCCATGGAATTCCGTTCCATTCCATTCCATTCCGTTCCGTTCCGTCCCGTTCCGTTCCGTTCCGTTCCGTTCCGTTGCGTTCCGTTCCGTTCTACTCGGGTTGATTCCATTCTATTCCATTCCATTCCATTCGATTCCATTCGATTCCATTCGATTCCACTCCATTCCATTCCATAGAATTCCATTCCATTCCATTCCATTCCATTGAATTCCATTCCATTCCATTCCATTCCATTGAATTCCATTCCATTCCATTCCATTCCATTCCATTCCATTCCATTCCATTCCATTCTACTGGTGTCCATTCCATTCCATTCCATTCCATTGCATTCTATTGCATTCCATTCCATTCCATTCCATTCCATTCCACTCCACTCCACTCCACTCCACTCCATTCCACTCCACTCCACTCCGGTACATTCCATTCCATTCCATTCCATTCCATTCCATTCCATTCCGTGCTTCTCGGGTACATTCCGTTCCGTTCCATTCCATTCCATTCCATTCCATTCCGTTCCAGTGCACTCCACTCCACTCAACTCCACTCCACTCCGGTACATTCCATTCCATTCCATTCCATTCCATTCCATTCCATTTCCATTCCCATTCCATTTCCATTCCCGTTCCATTTCCATTCCCGTTTCTTTTCCATTCCCGTTCCATTTCCATTCCAGTTCCATTACCATTCCCGTTCCATTTCCATTCCCGATCCATTTCCATTCCCGTTCCTTTTCCATTCCCGTTCCATTTCCATTCCCGTTCCGTTACCATTCCCGTTCCATTTCCGTTCCCGTTCCATTTCCGTTCCCGTTCCATTTCCGTTCTCGTTCCGTTTCCGTTCCCGTTCCATTTCCATTCCCGTTCCATTTCCGTTCCCGTTCCATTTCCATTCCCGTTCCATTTCCATTCCCTTTCCATTTCCATTTCATTCCATTCCGTTCTGCTCGGGTACATTCCATTCCATTCCATTGCATTCCATTCCGTTCTGCTCCTGTCCATTCCATTCCATTCCATTCCGTTCCATTCCGTTCTACTCGGGTAGATTCCATTCCATTCCATTCCATTCCATTCCATTCCATTCCATTCCATTGCATTCCATTCCATTCCATTCCATTCCGTTCCGTTCTACTCGGTTACATTCCATTCAATTCCATTCCATTCCGTTCTACTCGGGTAGATTCCATTCCATTCCATTCCATTCCTTTCCATTCCATTGCATTCCATTGCATTGCATTGCACTCAATTCCATTCCATTCCATTCCATTCCATTCCATTCCATTCCATTCCATTCCATTCCGTTCCGTTCAACTCGGTTACATTCCATTCAATTACATTCCATTCCGTTCTACTCGGTTTCATTCCATTTCATTCCATTCCATTCCATTCCATTCCATTCCAATCCATTCCATTCCATTCCATTCCGTTCTACTCGGGTACATTCCATTCCATTCCATTCCATTCCATTCCATTCCATTCCATTCCATTCCATTCCGTTCTACTTTGGTACATTCCATTCCATTCCATTCCATTCCATTCCATTCCATTACATTACATTCCATTCCATTCCATTCCGTTCTACTCGGGTTGATTCCATTCTATTCCATTCCATTCCATTCCATTCCATTCCATTCCATTCCATTCGATTCCATTCCATTCCATTCCATAGAATTCCATTCCATTCCATTCCATTCCATGGAATTCCATTCCATTCCATTCCATTCCATTCCATTCCATTCCATTCTATTCCATTCCATTCCATTGAATTCCATTCCATTCCATTCCATTCCATTCCATTGAATTCCATTCCATTCCATTCCATTCCATTCCATTCCATTCCATTCCATTCCATTCTATTCCATTCCATTCCATTGAATTCCATTCCATTCCATTCCATTCCATTCCATTGAATTCCATTCCATTCCATTCCATTCCATTCCATTCCATTGAATTCCATTCCGTTCCATTCCATTCCATTGAATTCCATTCCATTCCATTCCATTCCATTCCATTCCATTCCATTCCATTCCATTCCATTGAATTCCATTCCATTCCATTGAATTCCATTCCGTTCCATTCCATTCCATTGAATTCCATTCCATTCCATTCCATTCCATTCCATTCCATTCCATTCCATTCCATCCCATTCCATTCCATTCCATTCCATTCCGTTCTACTCGGGTTGATTCCATTCTATTCCATTCCATTCCATTCGATCCCATTTGATTCCATTCGATTCCATTCAATTCCATTCGATTCCATTCCATTCCACTCCATTCCATTCCATTGAATTCCATTCCATTCCATTCCATTCCATTCCATTCCATTCCATTCCATTCCATTCCATTCTACTGGTGTCCATTCCATTCCATTCCATTCCATTCCATTCCATGGAATTCCTTTCCATTCCATTCCATTCCATTCCATTCCATTCCATTCCATTGAATTCCATTCCATTCCATTCCATTCAATTCCATTGAATTCCATTCCGTTCCATTCCATTCCATTGAATTCCATTCCATTCCATTCCATTCCATTCCATTCCATTCCATTCCATTCCATTCCATTGAATTCCATTCCATTCCATTGAATTCCATTCCGTTCCATTCCATTCCATTGAATTCCATGCCATTCCATTCCATTCCATTCCATTCCATTCCATTCCATTCCATTCCATTCCATCCCATTCCATTCCATTCCATTCCATTCCGTTCTACTCGGGTTGATTCCATTCTATTCCATTCCATTCCATTCGATCCCATTTGATTCCATTCGATTCCATTCAATTCCATTCGATTCCATTCCATTCCACTCCATTCCATTCCATTGAATTCCATTCCATTCCATTCCATTCCATTCCATTCCATTCCATTCCATTCCATTCTACTGGTGTCCATTCCATTCCATTCCATTCCATTCCATTCCATTCCATTCCATTCCATTCCTTTCCATTCCATTGCATTCCATTGCATTCCATTCCATTCCATTCCATTCCATTGAATTCCATTCCATTCCATTCCATTCCATGGAATTCCGTTCCATTCCATTCCATTCCGTTCCGTTCCGTCCCGTTCCGTTCCGTTCCGTTCCGTTCCGTTGCGTTCCGTTCCGTTCTACTCGGGTTGATTCCATTCTATTCCATTCCATTCCATTCGATTCCATTCGATTCCATTCGATTCCACTCCATTCCATTCCATAGAATTCCATTCCATTCCATTCCATTCCATTGAATTCCATTCCATTCCATTCCATTCCATTGAATTCCATTCCATTCCATTCCATTCCATTCCATTCCATTCCATTCCATTCCATTCTACTGGTGTCCATTCCATTCCATTCCATTCCATTGCATTCTATTGCATTCCATTCCATTCCATTCCATTCCATTCCATTCCATTCCACTCCACTCCACTCCACTCCACTCCATTCCACTCCACTCCACTCCGGTACATTCCATTCCATTCCATTCCATTCCATTCCATTCCATTCCGTGCTTCTCGGGTACATTCCGTTCCGTTCCATTCCATTCCATTCCATTCCATTCCGTTCCAGTGCACTCCACTCCACTCAACTCCACTCCACTCCGGTACATTCCATTCCATTCCATTCCATTCCATTCCATTCCATTTCCATTCCCATTCCATTTCCATTCCCGTTCCATTTCCATTCCCGTTTCTTTTCCATTCCCGTTCCATTTCCATTCCAGTTCCATTACCATTCCCGTTCCATTTCCATTCCCGATCCATTTCCATCCCCGTTCCATTTCCATTCCCGTTCCATTTCCATTCCCGTTCCATTACCATTCCCGTTCCATTTCCGTTCCCGTTCCGTTTCCGTTCCCGTTCCATTTCCGTTCTCGTTCCGTTTCCGTTCCCGTTCCATTTCCATTCCCGTTCCATTTCCGTTCCCGTTCCATTTCCATTCCCGTTCCAT
This sequence comes from Gorilla gorilla gorilla, assembly GCF_029281585.2. Taxonomy (NCBI): domain Eukaryota; kingdom Metazoa; phylum Chordata; class Mammalia; order Primates; family Hominidae; genus Gorilla; species Gorilla gorilla. The sequence continues at coordinate 10,072,719 of NC_073238.2, read as the reverse complement.
TTCCATTCCCTTTCCATTTCCATTTCATTCCATTCCGTTCTGCTCGGGTACATTCCATTCCATTCCATTGCATTCCATTCCGTTCTGCTCCTGTCCATTCCATTCCATTCCATTCCGTTCCATTCCGTTCTACTCGGGTAGATTCCATTCCATTCCATTCCATTCCATTCCATTCCATTCCATTCCATTCCATTCCATTCAACTGGTGTCCATTCCATTCCATTCCATTCCATTGCATTCCATTCCATTCCATTCCATTCCGTTCCGTTCTACTCGGTTACATTCCATTCAATTCCATTCCATTCCGTTCTACTCGGGTAGATTCCATTCCATTCCATTCCATTCCTTTCCATTCCATTGCATTCCATTGCATTGCATTGCACTCAATTCCATTCCATTCCATTCCATTCCATTCCATTCCATTCCATTCCGTTCCGTTCAACTCGGTTACATTCCATTCAATTACATTCCATTCCGTTCTACTCGGTTTCATTCCATTCCATTCCATTCCATTCCATTCCATGGAATTCCATTCCATTCCATTCCATTCCATTCCATTCCATTCCATTGAATTCCATTCCATTCCATTCCATTCCATTCCATTCCATTCCATAGAATTCCATTCCATTCCATTCCATTCCATGGAATTCCGTTCCATTCCATTCCATTCCGTTCCTTTCCGTCCCGTTCCGTTCCGTTCCGTTCCGTTGCGTTCCGTTCCGTTCTACTCGGGTTGATTCCATTCTATTCCATTCCATTCCATTCGATCCCATTTGATTCCATTCGATTCCATTCAATTCCATTCGATTCCATTCCATTCCACTCCATTCCATTCCATTGAATTCCATTCCATTCCATTCCATTCCATTCCATTCCATTCCATGGAATTCCATTCCTTTCCATTCCATGGAATTCCATTCCATTCCATTCCATTCCATTCCATAGAATTCCATTCCATTCCATTCCATTCCACTGAATTCCGTTCCATTCCATTCCATTCCGTTCCGTTCCGTTCCGTTCCATTGCGTTCCGTTCCGTTCCGTTGTGTTCCGTTCCGTTCTACTCGGGTTGATTCCATTCTATTCCATTCCATTCCAATCCATTCCGTTCCATTCCATTGAATTCCATTCCATTCCATTGAATTCCATTCCATTCCATTCCATTCCATTCCATTCCATTGAATTCCATTCCATTCCATTCCATTCCATTCCATTCCATTCCATGGAATTCCATTCCATTCCATTCCATTCCATGGAATTCCGTTCCATTCCATTCCATTCCGTTCCTTTCCGTCCCATTCCGTTCCGTTCCGTTCCGTTGCGTTCCGTTCCGTTCTACTCGGGTTGATTCCATTCTATTCCATTCCATTCCATTCGATTCCATTCGATTCCATTCGATTCCACTCCATTCCATTCAATAGAATTCCATTCCATTCCATTCCATTCCATTGAATTCCATTCCATTCCATTCCATTCCATAGAATTCCATTCCATTCCATTCCATTCCATTGAATTCCATTCCATTCCATTCCATTCCATTCCATTCCATTCCATTCCATTCCATTCTACTGGTGTCCATTCCATTCCATTCCATTCGATCCCATTCGATTCCATTCGATTCCATTCGATTCCACTCCATTCCATTCCATTGAATTCCATTGAATTCCATTCCATTCCATTCCATTCCACTCCACTCCACTCCACTCCACTCCATTCCACTCCACTCCACTCCGGTACATTCCATTCCATTCCATTCCATTCCATTCCATTCCATTCCATTCCATTCCGTGCTTCTCGGGTACATTCCGTTCCGTTCCATTCCATTCCATTCCATTCCATTCCGTTCCAGTGCACTCTACTCCACTCCACTCCACTCCACTCCACTCCGGTACATTCCATTCCATTCCATTCCATTCCATTTCCATTCCCATTCCATTTCCATTCCCGTTCCATTTCCATTCCCGTTTCTTTTCCATTCCCGTTCCATTTCCATTCCAGTTCCATTACCATTCCCGTTCCATTTCCATTCCCGATCCATTTCCATTCCCGTTCCATTTCCATTCCCGTTCCATTTCCATTCCCGTTCCATTACCATTCCCGTTCCATTTCCGTTCCCGTTCCGTTTCCCTTCCCGTTCCATTTCCGTTCTCGTTCCGTTTCCGTTCCCGTTCCATTTCCATTCCCGTTCCATTTCCGTTCCCGTTCCATTTCCATTCCCGTTCCATTTCCATTCCCTTTCCATTTCCATTTCATTCCATTCCGTTCTGCTCGGGTACATTCCATTCCATTCCATTGCATTCCATTCCGTTCTGCTCCTGTCCATTCCATTCCATTCCATTCCGTTCCATTCCGTTCTACTCGGGTAGATTCCATTCCATTCCATTCCATTCCATTCCATTCCATTCCATTCCATTGCATTCCATTCCATTCCATTCCATTCCGTTCCGTTCTACTCGGTTACATTCCATTCAATTCCATTCCATTCCGTTCTACTCGGGTAGATTCCATTCCATTCCATTCCATTCCTTTCCATTCCATTGCATTCCATTGCATTGCATTGCACTCAATTCCATTCCATTCCATTCCATTCCATTCCATTCCATTCCATTCCATTCCATTCCGTTCCGTTCAACTCGGTTACATTCCATTCAATTACATTCCATTCCGTTCTACTCGGTTTCATTCCATTTCATTCCATTCCATTCCATTCCATTCCATTCCAATCCATTCCATTCCATTCCATTCCGTTCTACTCGGGTACATTCCATTCCATTCCATTCCATTCCATTCCATTCCATTCCATTCCATTCCATTCCGTTCTACTTTGGTACATTCCATTCCATTCCATTCCATTCCATTCCATTCCATTACATTACATTCCATTCCATTCCATTCCGTTCTACTCGGGTTGATTCCATTCTATTCCATTCCATTCCATTCCATTCCATTCCATTCCATTCCATTCGATTCCATTCCATTCCATTCCATAGAATTCCATTCCATTCCATTCCATTCCATGGAATTCCATTCCATTCCATTCCATTCCATTCCATTCCATTCCATTCCATTCCATTCTATTCCATTCCATTCCATTGAATTCCATTCCATTCCATTCCATTCCATTCCATTGAATTCCATTCCATTCCATTCCATTCCATTGAATTCCATTCCATTCCATTCCATTCCATTCCATTCCATTCCATTCCATTCCATTCTACTGCTGTCCATTCCATTCCATTCCATTCCATTGCATTCTATTGCATTCCATTCCATTCCATTCCATTCCATTCCATTCCATTCCATTCCACTCCACTCCACTCCACTCCACTCCATTCCACTCCACTCCACTCCGGTACATTCCATTCCATTCCATTCCATTCCATTCCATTCCATTCCGTGCTTCTCGGGTACATTCCGTTCCGTTCCATTCCATTCCATTCCATTCCATTCCGTTCCAGTGCACTCTACTCCACTCCACTCCACTCCACTCCACTCCGGTACATTCCATTCCATTCCATTCCATTCCATTCCATTCCATTTCCATTCCCATTCCATTTCCATTCCCGTTCCATTTCCATTCCCGTTTCTTTTCCATTCCCGTTCCATTTCCATTCCAGTTCCATTACCATTCCCGTTCCATTTCCATTCCCGATCCATTTCCATTCCCGTTCCATTTCCATTCCCGTTCCATTTCCATTCCCGTTCCATTACCATTCCCGTTCCATTTCCGTTCCCGTTCCGTTTCCGTTCCCGTTCCATTTCCGTTCTCGTTCCGTTTCCGTTCCCGTTCCATTTCCATTCCCGTTCCATTTCCGTTCCCGTTCCATTTCCATTCCCGTTCCATTTCCATTCCCTTTCCATTTCCATTTCATTCCATTCCGTTCTGCTCGGGTACATTCCATTCCATTCCATTGCATTCCATTCCGTTCTGCTCCTGTCCATTCCATTCCATTCCATTCCGTTCCATTCCGTTCTACTCGGGTAGATTCCATTCCATTCCATTCCATTCCATTCCATTCCATTCCATTCCATTCCATTCAACTGGTGTCCATTCCATTCCATTCCATTCCATTGCATTCCATTCCATTCCATTCCATTCCGTTCCGTTCTACTCGGTTACATTCCATTCAATTCCATTCCATTCCGTTCTACTCGGGTAGATTCCATTCCATTCCATTCCATTCCTTTCCATTACATTGCATTCCATTGCATTGCATTGCACTCAATTCCATTCCATTCCATTCCATTCCATTCCATTCCATTCCATTCCATTCCATTCCGTTCCGTTCAACTCGGTTACATTCCATTCAATTACATTCCCTTCCGTTCTACTCGGTTTCATTCCATTCCATTCCATTCCATTCCATTCCAATCCATTCCATTCCATTCCATTCCGTTCTACTCGTGTACATTCCATTCCATTCCATTCCATTCCATTCCATTCCATTCCATTCCATTCCATTCCGTTCTACTTTGGTACATTCCATTCCATTCCATTCCATTCCATTCCATTCCATTACATTCCATTCCATTCCATTCCGTTCTACTCGGGTTGATTCCATTCTATTCCATTCCATTCCATTCCATTCCATTCCATTCCATTCCATTCGATTCCATTCCATTCCATTCCATGGAATTCCATTCCATTCCATTCCATTCCATGGAATTCCATTCCATTCCATTCCATTCCATGGAATTCCATTCCATTCCATTCCATTCCATTCCATTCCATTCCATTCCATTCCATTCCATTGAATTCCATTCCATTCCATTCCATTCCATTCCATTGAATTCCATTCCGTTCCATTCCATTCCATTGAATTCCATTCCATTCCATTCCATTGCATTCCATTCCATTCCATCCCATTCCATTCCATTCCATTCCATTCCATTCCATTCCATTCCATCCCATTCCATTCCATTCCATTCCATTCCGTTCTCCTCGGGTTGATTCCATTCTATTCCATTCCATTCCATTCGATCCCATTTGATTCCATTCGATTCCATTCAATTCCATTCGATTCCATTCCATTCCACTCCATTCCATTCCATTGAATTCCATTCCATTCCATTCCATTCCATTCCATTCCATTCCATTCCATGGAATTCCATTCCATTCCATTCCATTCCATTCCATAGAATTCCATTCCATTCCATTCCATTCCACTGAATTCCGTTCCATTCCATTCCATTCCGTTCCGTTCCGTTCCGTTCCGTTCCGTTCTGTTGCTTTCCGTTCCGTTCCGTTGTGTTCCGTTCCGTTCTACTCGGGTTGATTCCATTCTATTCCATTCCATTCCAATCCATTCCATTCCATTCCATGGAATTCCATTCCATTCCATTCCATTCCATGGAATTCCGTTCCATTCCATTCCATTCCGTTCCGTTCCGTCCCGTTCCGTTCCGTTCCGTTCCGTTGCGTTCCGTTCCGTTCTACTCGGGTTGATTCCATTCTATTCCATTCCATTCCATTCGATTCCATTCGATCCCATTCGATTCCACTCCATTCCATTCCATAGAATTCCATTCCATTTCATTCCATTCCATTGAATTCCATTCCATTCCATTCCATTCCATAGAATTCCATTCCATTCCATTCCATTCCATTCCATTCCATTCCATTCCATTCCATTCCATTCCATTCCATTCCATTCCATTCTACTGGTGTCCATTCCATTCCATTCCATTCCATTCCATTCCATTCCATTCCATTCCATACCTTTCCATTCCATTGCATTCCATTGCATTCCATTCCATTCCATTCCATTCCATTCCATTCCATTCCACTCCACTCCACTCCACTCCACTCCATTCCACTCCACTCCACTCCGGTACATTCCATTCCATTCCATTCCATTCCATTCCATTCCATTCCATTCCATTCCATTCCATTCCATTGAATTCCATTCCATTCCATTCCATTCCATGGAATTCCTTTCCATTCCATTCCATTCCATTCCATTCCATTCCATTCCATTGAATTCCATTCCATTCCATTCCATTCCATTCCATTGAATTCCATTCCGTTCCATTCCATTCCATTGAATTCCATTCCATTCCATTCCATTCCATTCCATTCCATTCCATTCCATTGAATTCCATTCCATTCCATTGAATTCCATTCCGTTCCATTCCATTCCATTGAATTCCATTCCATTCCATTCCATTCCATTCCATTCCATTCCATTCCATTCCATTCCATTCCATTCCATTCCATTCCATTCCATTCCATTCCATTCCATTCCATTCCATTCCGTTCTACTCGGGTTGATTCCATTCTATTCCATTCCATTCGATCCCATTTGATTCCATTCGATTCCATTCAATTCCATTCGATTCCATTCCATTCCACTCCATTCCATTCCATTGAATTCCATTCCATTCCATTCCATTCCATTCCATTCCATTCCATTCCATTCCATTCCATTCCATTCCATTCTACTGGTGTCCATTCCATTCCATTCCATTCTGTTCCAGTGCACTCTACTGCACTCCACTCCACTCCACTCCACTCCGGTACATTCCATTCCATTCCATTCCATTCCATTCCATTCCATTCCATTCCATTCCATTCCGTTCTACTCGGGTTGATTCCATTCCATTCCATTCCATTCCATTCCATTCCATTCCATTCCATTCCATTCCATTCCATTCGATTCCATTCCATTCCATTCCATTGAATTCCATTCCATTCCATGGAATTCCATTCCATTCCATTCCATTCCATTCCATTCCATTCCATTCCATTCCATTGAATTCCATTCCATTCCATTCCATTCCATTCCATTCCATTCCATTCCATTCCATTCCATTCCATTGAAATCCGTTCCATTCCATTCCATTCCATGGAATTCCGTTCCATTGCATTCCATTCCGTTCCGTTCCGTCCCGTTCCGTTCCGTTCCGTTCCGTTGCGTTCCGCTCCGTTCTACTCGGGTTGATTCCATTCTATTCCTTTCCATTCCATTCGATTCCATTCGATTCCATTCGATTCCACTCCATTCCATTCCATAGAATTCCATTCCATTCCATTCCATTCCATTGAATTCCATTCCATTCCATTCCATTCCATTGAATTCCATTCCATTCCATTCCATTCCATTGAATTCCATTCCATTCCATTCCATTCCATTGAATTCCATTCCATTCCATTCCATTCCATTCCATTCCATTCCATTCCATTCCATTCCATTCTACTGTTGTCCATTCCATTCCATTCCATTCCATTCCATTCCATTCCATTCGATTCCATTCCTTTCCATTCCTTTGCATTCCATTGCATTCCATTCCATTCCATTCCATTCCATTCCATTCCATTCCATTCCATTCCACTCCACACCACTCCACTTCACTCCATTCCACTCCGCTCCACTCCGGTACATTCCATTCCATTCCATTCCATTCCATTCCATTCCGTGCTTCTCAGGTACATTCCGTTCCGTTCCATTCCATTCCATTCCATTCCATTCCGTTCCAGTGCACTCTACTCCACTCCACTCCACTCCACTCCGGTACATTCCATTCCATTCCATTCCATTCCATTCCATTCCATTCCATTTCCATTCCCATTCCATTTCCATTCCCGTTCCATTTCCATTCCCGTTTCTTTTCCATTCCCGTTCCATTTCCATTCCCGTTCCATTACCATTCCCGTTCCATTTCCATTCCCGATCCATTTCCATTCCCGTTCCTTTTCCATTCCCGTTCCATTTCCATTCCTGTTCTGTTACCATTCCCGTTCCATTTCCGTTCCCGTTCCGTTTCCGTTCCCGTTCCATTTCCATTCCCGTTCCATTTCCGTTCCCGTTCCATTTCCATTCCCGTTCCATTTCCATTCCCTTTCCATTTCCATTTCATTCCATTCCGTTCTGCTCGGGTACATTCCATTCCATTCCATTGCATTCCATTCCGTTCTGCTCCTGTCCATTCCATTCCATTCCATTCCGTTCCATTCCGTTCTACTCGGGTAGATTCCATTCCATTCCATTCCATTCCATTCCATTCCATTCCATTCCATTCCATTCCATTCTACTGGTGTCCATTCCATTCCATTCCATTCCATTCCATTCCATTCCATTCCATTCCATTCCATTCCATTCCATTCCATTCCATTGCATTCCATTCCATTCCATTCCATTCCATTCCATTCCATTCCGTTCCGTTCTACTCGGTTACATTCCATTCAATTCCATTCCATTCCGTTCTACTCGGGTAGATTCCATTCCATTCCATTCCATTCCTTTCCATTCCATTGCATTCCATTGCATTGCATTGCACTCAATTCCATTCCATTCCATTCCATTCCATTCCATTCCATTCCATTCCATTCCATTCCGTTCCGTTCAACCCGGTTACATTCCATTCAATTACATTCCATTCCGTTCTACTCGGTTACATTCCATTCCATTCCATTCCATTCCATTCCAATCCATTCCATTCCATTCCATTCCGTTCTACTTTGGTACATTCCATTCCATTCCATTCCATTCCATTCCATTCCATTACATTCCATTCCATTCCATTCCGTTCTACTCGGGTTGATTCCATTCTATTCCATTCCATTCCATTCCATTCCATTCCATTCCATTCCATTCCATTCCATTCCATTCCATTCCATTGAATTCCATTCCATTCCATTCCATTCCATTCCATTCCATTCCATTCCATTGAATTCCATTCCATTCCATTGAATTCCATTCCATTCCATTCCATTCCATTGAATTCCGTTCCATTCCATTCCATTCCATTCCATTCCATTCCATTGAATTCCATTCCATTCCATTCCATAGAATTCCGTTCCATTCCATTCCATTCCATTCCATTCCATTCCATTCCATTCCATTCCATTCCATTGAATTCCATTCCATTCCATTCCATTCCTTTCCATTGAATTCCATTCTGTTCCATTCCATTCCTTTGAATTCCGTTCCATTCCATTCCATTCCATTCCTTTCCGTTGCGTTCCGTTCCGTTCCGTTCCGTTGCGTTCCGCTCCGTTCTACTCGGGTTGATTCCATTCTATTTCATTCCATTCCATTCGATCCCATTCGATTCCATTCGATTCCATTCGATTCCATTCGATTCCACTCCATTCCATTCCATAGAATTCCATTCCATTCCATTCCATTTGAATTCCATTCCATTCCATTCCATTCCATTCTATTCCATTCCATCCCATTCCATTCCATTCCATTCCATTCTACTCGGGTTGATTGCATTCTATTCCATTCCATTCCATTCGATTCCATTCGATTCCATTCGATTCCATTCGATTCCATTCGATTCCATTCCATTCCATTCCATTCCATTCCATTCCATTGAATTCCATTCCATTCCATTCCATTCCATTCCATTGAATTCCATTCCATTCCATTCCATTCCATTCCATTCCATTCCATTGAATTCCATTCCATTCCATTCCATTCCATTCCATTCCATTCCATTCCATTCCATTCCATTGAATTCCATTCCATTCCATAGAATTCCATTCCATTCCATTCCATTCCATTCCATTGAATTCCGTTCCTTTCCATTCCATTCCATTCCGTTCCGTTCCGTTCCGTTCCGTTGCGTTCCGTTCCGTTCAACTAGGGTTGATTCCATTCTATTCAATTCCATTCCATTCCATTCTACACGGGTTGATCATTCCATTCCGTTCCGTTCCGTTCCGTTCCGTTCCGTTCCGTACCGTTCTACTCGGGTTGATTCCATTCTATTCCATTCCATTCCATTCGATTCCATTCGACTCCATTCCATTCCATTCCATTCCATTCCATTCCATTCCATTGCATTCCATTCCACTCCATTCCATTCCATTCCATTCCATTCCATTACATTCCATTCCGTTCCGTTCCGTTCCGTTCCGTTCCGTTGCGTTCCGTTCCGTTCTACTCGGGTTGATTCCATTCTATTCCATTCCATTCCATTTGACTCAATTCGATTCCATTCCATTCCATTGCATTGAATTCCATTCCATTCCATTCCATTCCATTCCATTCCATTCCACTCCATTGAATTCCATTCCATTCCATTCCATTCCATTCCATTCCATTCCATTCCATTCCATTCCACTCCATTCCATTCCACTCCACTGCACTCCACTCCACTCCACTCCACTCCATTCCACTCCCTTCCATTCCATTAAATTGAATTCCATTCCATTCCATTCCATTCCATTCCATTCCATTCCATTCCACTCCATTCCATTCCACTCCACTCCACTCCACTCCACTCCACTCCATTCCATTCCCTTCCATTCCATTCAATTGAATTGCATTGAATTCCATTCCATTCCATTCCATAACATTTCATTCCATTCCATTCCATTCCATTCCATTCCATTCCATTCCATTCCATTCCGTTCTACTCGGGTTGATTCCATTCTATTCCATTCCATTCCATTCGATTCCATTCGATTCCATTCGATTCCATTCGTTTCCATTCCATTCCATTCCATTCTATTCCATGGAATTCCATTCCATTCCATTCCATTCCATTCCATTCCACTCCATTCCATTCCATTCCATCCCATTCCATTGCATTCCATTCCATTGAATTCCATTGAATTCCATTCCATTGAATTCCATTCCATTCCATTCCATTCCATTCCATTCCATTGAATTCCATTCCATTCCATTCCATTCCATTCCATTCCATTGAATTCCATTCCATTCCATTCCATTCCATGGAATTCCGTTTCATTCCATTCCATTCCGTTCCGTTCCGTCCCGTTCCGTTCCGTTCCGTTCCGTTGCGTTCCGTTCCGTTCTACTCGGGTTGATTCCATTCCATTCCATTGAATTCCAATCCATTCCATTCCATTCCATTCCATTCCATTCCATTCTACTGGTGTCCATTCCATTCCATTCCATTCCATTCCATTCCATTCCATTCCATTCCTTTCCATTCCATTGCATTCCATTGCATTCCATTCCATTCCATTCCATTCCATTCCATTCCATTCCACTCCACTCCACTCCACTCCACTCCATTCCACTCCACTCCACTCCGGTACATTCCATTCCATTCCATTCCTTTCCATTCCATTCCATTCCGTGCTTCTCGGGTACATTCCGTTCCGTTCCATTCCATTCCATTCCATTCCATTCCGTTCCAGTGCACTCTACTCCACTCCACTCCACTCCACTCCACTCCGGTACATTCCATTCCATTCCATTCCATTCCATTCCATTTCCATTCCCATTCCATTTCCATTCCCGTTCCATTTCCATTCCCGTTTCTTTTCCATTCCCGTTCCATTTCCATTCCAGTTCCATTACCATTCCCGTTCCATTTCCATTCCCGATCCATTTCCATTCCCGTTCCATTACCATTCCCGTTCCGTTTCCGTTCCCGTTCCATTTCCGTTCTCGTTCCATTTCCGTTCCCGTTCCATTTCCATTCCCGTTCCATTTCCATTCCCTTTCCATTTCCATTTCATTCCATTCCATTCTGCTCGGGTACATTCCATTCCATTCCATTCCATTCCATTCCGTTCCATTCCGTTCTACTCGGGTAGATTCCATTCCATTCCATTCCATTCCATTCCATTCCATTCCATTCCATTCCATTCCATTCCATTCAACTGGTGTCCATTCCATTCCATTCCATTCCATTCCATTCCATTCCATTCCATTCCATTCCATTGCATTCCATTCCATTCCATTCCATTCCGTTCCATTCTACTCGGTTACATTCCATTCAATTCCATTCCATTCCGTTCTACTCGGGTAGATTCCATTCCATTCCATTCCATTCCTTTCCATTCCATTGCATTCCATTGCATTCCATTGCACTCAATTCCATTCCATTCCATTCCATTCCATTCCATTCCATTCCATTCCATTCCATTCCATTCCATTCCATTCCTTTCCGTTCAACTCGGTTACATTCCATTCAATTACATTCCATTCCGTTCTACTCGGTTACATTCCATTCCATTCCATTCCATTCCATTCCAATCCATTCCATTCCATTCCATTCCGTTCTACTCGTGTACATTCCATTCCATTCCATTCCATTCCATTCCATTCCATTCCATTCCATTCCATTCCGTTCTACTTTGGTACATTCCATTCCATTCCATTCCATTCCATTCTATTCCATTCCATTCCATTCCGTTCTACTCAGGTTGATTCCATTCTATTCCATTCCATTCGATTCCATTCCATTCCATTCCATTCCATTCGATTCCATTCCATTCCATTCCATGGAATTCCATTCCATTCCATTCCATTCCATGGAATTCCATTCCATTCCATTCCATTCCATGGAATTCCATTCCATTCCATTCCATGGAATTCCATTCCATTCCATTCCATTCCATGGAATTCCATTCCATTCCATTCCATTCCATTCCATTCCATTCCATTCCATTGAATTCCATTCCGTTCCATTCCATTCCATTTAATTCCATTCCATTCCATTCCATTCCATTCCATTCCATTCCATTCCATTCCATTCCATTGAATTCCATTCCATTCCATTCCATTCCATTCCATTCCATCCCATTCCATTCCATTCCATTCCATTCCGTTCTACTCGGGTTGATTCCATTCTATTCCATTCCATTCCATTCGATCCCATTTGATTCCATTCGATTCCATTCAATTCCATTCGATTCCATTCCATTCCACTCCATTCCATTCCATTGAATTCCATTCCATTCCATTCCATTCCATTCCATTCCATTCCATGGAATTCCATTCCATTCCATTCCATTCCATTCCATAGAATTCCAGTCCATTCCATTCCATTCCACTGAATTCCTTTCCATTCCATTCCATTCCGTTCCGTTCCGTTCCGTTGCGTTCCGTTCCGTTCCGTTGTGTTCCGTTCCGTTCTACTCGGGTTGATTCCATTCTATTCCATTCCATTCCAATCCATTCCGTTCCATTCCATTGAATTCCATTCCATTCCATTCCATTCCATTCCATTCCATTCCATTCCATTCCATTCCATACCATTCCATTGAATTCCACTCCATTCCATTCCATTCCATTGAATTCCATTCCATTCCATTCCATTCCATTGAATTCCATTCCATTCCATTCCATTCCATTCCATTCCATTCCATTCCATTCCATTCTACTGTTGTCCATTCCATTCCATTCCATTCCATTCCATTCCATTCCATTCCATTCCATTCCATTGCATTCCATTGCATTCCATTCCATTCCATTCCATTCCATTCCATTCCATTCCATTCCACTCCACTCCACTCCACTCCACTCCATTCCACTCCACTCCACTCCGGTACATTCCATTCCATTCCATTCCATTCCATTCCATTCCATTCCGTGCTTCTCGGGTACATTCCGTTCCGTTCCATTCCATTCCATTCCATTCCATTCCGTTCCAGTGCACTCTACTCCACTCCACTCCACTCCACTCCACTCCGGTACATTCCATTCCATTCCATTCCATTCCATTCCATTCCATTCCATTTCCATTCCCATTCCATTTCCATTCCCGTTCCATTTCCATTCCCGTTTCTTTTCCATTCCCGTTCCATTTCCATTCCAGTTCCATTACCATTCCAGTTCCATTTCCATTCCCGATCCATTTCCATTCCCGTTCCTTTTCCATTCCCGTTCCATTTCCATTCCCGTTCCGTTACCATTCCCGTTCCATTTCCGTTCCCGTTCCGTTTCCGTTTCCGTTCCATTTCCGTTCCCGTTCCGTTTCCGTTCCCGTTCCATTTCCATTCCCGTTCCATTTCCGTTCCCGTTCCATTTCCATTCCCGTTCCATTTCCATTCCCTTTCCATTTCCATTTCATTCCATTCCGTTCTGCTCGGGTACATTCCATTTCATTCCATTGCATTCCATTCCGTTCTGCTCCTGTCCATTCCATTCCATTCCATTCCGTTCCATTCCGTTCTACTCGGGTAGATTCCACTCCATTCCATTCCATTCCATTCCATTCCATTCTACTGGTGTCCATTCCATTCCATTCCATTCCATTCCATTCCATTCCATTCCATTCCATTGCATTCCATTCCATTCCATTCCATTCCGTTCCGTTCTACTCGGTTACATTCCATTCAATTCCATTCCATTCCGTTCTACTCGGGTAGATTCCATTCCATTCCATTCCATTCCTTTCCATTCCATTGCATTCCATTGCATTGCATTACACTCAATTCCATTCCATTCCATTCCATTCCATTCCATTCCATTCCATTCCATTCCATTCCGTTCCGTTCAACTCGGTTACATTCCATTCAATTACATTCCATTCCGTTCTACTCGGTTACATTCCATTCCATTCCATTCCATTCCATTCCAATCCATTCCATTCAATTCCATTCCGTTCTACTCGGGTACATTCCATTCCATTCCATTACATTCCATTCCATTCCATTCCATTCCATTCCATTCCATTCCATTCCGTTCTACTTTGGTACATTCCATTCCATTCCATTCCATTCCATTCCATTCCATTCCATTCCATTCCATTCCATTCCATTCCATTCCGTTCTACTCGGGTTGATTCCATTCTATTCCATTCCATTCAATTCCATTCCATTCCATTCCATTCCATTCCATTCCATTCCATTCCATTCCATTCCATTCCATTCCATTGAATTCCATTCCATTCCATTCCATTCCATGGAATTCCATTCCATTCCATTCCATTCCATTCCATTCCATGGAATTCCATTCCATTCCATTCCATTCCATTCCATTCCATTCCATTCCATTCCATTCCATTCCATTGAATTCCATTCCGTTCCATTCCATTCCATTGAATTCCATTCCATTCCATTCCATTCCATTCCATTCCATTCCATTCCATTCCATTCCATTCCATTGAATTCCATTCCATTCCATTCCATTCCATTCCATTCCATTCCATTCCATCCCATTCCAGTCCATTCCATTCCATTCCGTTCTACTCGGGTTGATTCCATTCTATTCCATTCCATTCCATTCGATCCCATTTGATTCCATTCGATTCCATTCAATTCCATTCGATTCCATTCCATTCCACTCCATTCCATTCCATTGAATTCCATTCCATTCCATTCCATTCCATTCCATTCCATTCCATTCCATTCCATTCCATTGAATTCCATTCCATTCCATTCCATTCCATTCCATTGAGTTCCATTCCATTCCATTCCATTCCATTCCATTCCACTCCACTCCACTCCACTCCACTCCATTCCACTCCACTCCACTCCGGTACATTCCATTCCATTCCATTCCATTCCATTCCATTCCATTCCGTGCTTCTCGGGTACATTCCGTTCCGTTCCATTCCATTCCATTCCATTCCATTCCGTTCCAGTGCACTCTACTCCACTCCACTCCACTCCACTCCACTCCGGTACATTCCATTCCATTCCATTCCATTCCATTCCATTCCATTCCATTTCCATTCCCATTCCATTTCCATTCCCGTTCCATTTCCATTCCCGTTTCTTTTCCATTCCCGTTCCATTTCCATTCCAGTTCCATTACCATTCCCGTTCCATTTCCATTCCCGATCCATTTCCATTCCCGTTCCATTTCCATTCCCGTTCCATTTCCATTCCCGTTCCATTACCATTCCCGTTCCATTTCCGTTCCCGTTCCGTTTCCGTTCCCGTTCCATTTCCATTCCCGTTCCATTTCCGTTCCCGTTCCATTTCCATTCCCGTTCCATTTCCATTCCCTTTCCATTTCCATTTCATTCCATTCCGTTCTGCTCGGGTACATTCCATTCCATTCCATTGCATTCCATTCCGTTCTGCTCCTGTCCATTCCATTCCATTCCAATCCGTTCCATTCCGTTCTACTCGGGTAGATTCCATTCCATTCCATTCCATTCCATTCCATTCCATTCCATTCCATTCCATTCTACTGGTGTCCATTCCATTCCATTCCATTCCATTCCATTCCATTCCATTCCATTGCATTCCATTCCATTCCTTTCCATTCCGTTCCGTTCTACTCGGTTACATTCCATTCAATTCCATTCCATTCCATTCTATTCGGGTAGATTCCATTCCATTCCATTCCATTCCTTTCCATTCCATTGCATTCCATTGCATTGCATTGCACTCAATTCCATTCCATTCCATTCCGTTCCGTTCAACTCGGTTACATTCCATTCAATTACATTCCATTCCGTTCTACTCGGTTACATTCCATTCCATTCCATTCCATTCCATTCCAATCCATTCCATTCCATTCCATTCCGTTCTACTCGGGTACCTTCCGTTCCATTCCATTCCATTCCATTCCATTCCATTCCATTCCTTTCCGTTCTACTTTGGTACATTCCATTCCATTCCATTCCATTCCATTCCAATCCATTCCATTCCATTACATTCCATTCCATTCCATTCCGTTCTACTCAGGTTGATTCCATTCTATTCCATTCCATTCCACTGAATTCCTTTCCATTCCATTCCATTCCATTCCGTTCCGTTCCGTTCCGTTCCGTTCCGTTGCGTTCCGTTCCGTTCTACTCGGGTTGATTCCATTCCATTCCATTCCATTCCACTGAATTCCTTTCCATTCCATTCCATTCCGTTCCGTTCCGTTCCGTTCCGTTCCGTTGCGTTCCGTTCCGTTCCGTTGTGTTCCGTTCCGTTCTACTCGGGTTGATTCCATTCTATTCCATTCCATTCCAATCCATTCCGTTCCATTCCATTGAATTCCATTCCATTCCATTCCATTCCATTCCATTCCATTCCATTCCATTCCATTCCATGGAATTACGTTCCATTCAATTCCATTCCGTTCCGTTCCGTCCCGTTCCGTTCCGTTCCGTTCCGTTGCGTTCCGTTCCGTTCTACTCGGGTTGATTCCATTCTATTCCATTCCATTCCATTCGATTCCATTCGATTCCATTCGATTCCACTCCATTCCATTCCATAGAATTCCATTCCATTCCATTCCATTCCATGGAATTCCATTCCATTCCATTCCATTCCATTGAATTCCATTCCATTCCATTCCATTCCATTGAATTCCATTCCATTCCATTCCATTCCATTCCATTCCATTCTACTGGTGTCCATTCCATTCCATTCCATTCCATTCCATTCCATTCCATTCCTTTCCATTCCATTGCATTCCATTGCATTCCATTCCATTCCATTCCATTCCATTCCATTCCATTCCATTCCACTCCACTCCACTCCACTCCACTCCATTCCACTCCACTCCACTCCGGTACATTCCATTCCATTCCATTCCATTCCATTCCATTCCATTCCGTGCTTCTCGGGTACATTCCGTTCCGTTCCATTCCATTCCATTCCATTCCATTCCGTTCCAGTGCACTCTACTCCACTCCACTCCACTCCACTCCACTCCGGTACATTCCATTCCATTCCATTCCATTCCATTCCATTCCATTCCATTCCATTGAATTCCATTCCATTCCATTCCATTCCATTCCATTCCATTCCATTCCATTCCATTCCATTCCATTCCATTCTACTGGTGTCCATTCCATTCCATTCCATTCCATTCCATTCCATTCCATTCCTTTCCATTCCATTGCATTCCATTGCATTCCATTCCATTCCATTCCATTCCATTCCATTCCATTCCACTCCACTCCACTCCACTCCACTCCATTCCACTCCACTCCACTCCGGTACATTCCATTCCATTCCATTCCATTCCATTCCGTGCTTCTCGGGTACATTCCGTTCCGTTCCATTCCATTCCATTCCATTCCGTTCCAGTGCACTCTACTCCACTCCACTCCACTCCACTCCACTCCGGTACATTCCATTCCATTCCATTCCATTCCATTCCATGGAATTCCATTCCATTCCATTCCATGGAATTCCATTCCATTCCATTCCATTCCATGGAATTCCATTCCATTCCATTCCATTCCATTCCATTCCATTCCATTCCATTCCATTCCATTCCATTCTACTGTTGTCCATTCCATTCCATTCCATTCCATTCCATTCCATTCCTTTCCATTCCATTGCATTCCATTGCATTCCATTCCATTCCATTCCATTCCATTCCATTCCATTCCATTCCACTCCATTCCACTCCACTCCACTCCATTCCACTCCACTCCACTCCGGTACATTCCATTCCATTCCATTCCATTCCATTCCATTCCATTCCGTGCTTCTCGGGTACATTCCGTTCCGTTCCATTCCATTCCATTCCATTCCATTCCATTCCATTCCATTCCATTCCATTCCATTCCATTCCATTCCATTAAATTCCTTTCCATTCCATTGCATTCCATTGCATTCCATTCCATTCCATTCCATTCCATTCCATTCCATTCCATTCCATTCCACTCCACACCACTCCACTCCACTCCATTCCACTCCGCTCCACTCCGGTACATTCCATTCCATTCCTTTCCATTCCATTCCATTCCATTCCGTGCTTCTCAGGTACATTCCGTTCCGTTCCATTCCATTCCATTCCATTCCATTCCGTTCCAGTGCACTCTACTCCACTCCACTCCACTCCACTCCGGTACATTCCATTCCATTGAATTCCATTCCATTCCATTCCATTCCATTCCATTCCATTCCATTCCATTCCATTCCATTCCATTCTACTGGTGTCCATTCCATTCCATTCCATTCCATTCCATTCCATTCCATTCCATTCCTTTCCATTCCATTGCATTCCATTGCATTCCATTCCATTCCATTCCATTCCACTCCACTCCACTCTACTCCACTCCATTCCACTCCACTCCACTCCGGTACATTCCATTCCATTCCATTCCATTCCATTCCATTCCATTCCGTGCTTCTCGGGTACATTCCGTTCCGTTCCATTCCATTCCATTCCATTCCATTCCATTCCATTCCGTTCCAGTGCACTCTACTCCACTCCACTCCACTCCACTCCACTCCGGTACATTCCATTCCATTCCATTCCATTCCATTCCATTCCATTTCCATTCCCATTCCATTTCCATTCCCGTTCCATTTCCATTCCCGTTTCTTTTCCATTCCCGTTCCATTTCCATTCCAGTTCCATTACCATTCCCGTTCCATTTCCATTCCCGATCCATTTCCATTCCCGTTCCATTTCCATTCCCGTTCCATTTCCATTCCCGTTCCGTTACCATTCCCGTTCCATTTCCGTTCCCGTTCCGTTTCCGTTCCCGTTCCATTTCCGTTCTCGTTCCGTTTCCGTTCCCGTTCCATTTCCATTCCCGTTCAATTTCCGTTCCCGTTCCATTTCCATTCCCGTTCCATTTCCATTCCCTTTCCGTTTCCATTTCATTCCATTCCGTTCTGCTCGGGTACATTCCATTCCATTCCATTGCATTCCATTCCGTTCTGCTCCTGTCCATTCCATTCCATTCCATTCCGTTCCATTCCGTTCTACTCGGGTAGATTCCATTCCATTCCATTCCATTCCATTCCATTCCATTCCATTCCATTCTACTGGTGTCCATTCAATTCCATTCCATTCCATTCCATTCCATTCCATTGCATTCCATTCCATTCCATTCCATTCCGTTCCGTTCTACTCGGTTACATTCCATTCAATTCCATTCCATTCCGTTCTACTCGGGTAGATTCCATTCCATTCCATTCCATTCCTTTCCATTCCATTGCATTCCATTGCATTGCATTGCACTCAATTCCATTCCATTCCATTCCATTCCATTCCATTCCATTCCATTCCATTCCGTTCCGTTCAACTCGGTTACATTCCATTCAATTACATTCCATTCCGTTCTACTCGGTTACATTCCATTCCATTCCATTCCATTCCATTCCAATCCATTCCATTCCATTCCATTCCGTTCTACTCGTGTACATTCCATTCCATTCCATTCCATTCCATTCCATTCCATTCCATTCCATTCCATTCCATTCCGTTCTACTTTGGTACATTCCATTCCATTCCATTCCATTCCATTCCATTCCATTCCATTCCATTCCATTCCGTTCTACTCAGGTTGATTCCATTCTATTCCATTCCATTCCATTCCATTCCATTCCATTCGATTCCATTCCATTCCATTCCATTGAATTCCATTCCATTCCCTTCCATTCCATGGAATTCCATTCCATTCCATTCGATTCCATGGAATTCCATTCCATTCCATTCCATTCCATGGAATTCCATTCCATTCCATTCCATTCCATTCCATTCCATTCCATTCCATTCCATTCCATTCCATTCCATTGAATTCCATTCCATTCCATTCCATTCCATCCCATTCCATTCCATTCCATTCCATTGAATTCCATTCCATTCCATTCCATTCCATTCCATTCCATCCCATTCCATTCCATTCCATTCCATTCCGTTCTACTCGGGTTGATTCCATTCTATTCCATTCCATTCCATTCGATCCCATTTGATTCCATTCGATTCCATTCAATTCCATTCGATTCCATTCCATTCCACTCCATTCCATTCCATTCCATTCCATTCCATTCCATTCCATTCCATTCCATTCCATTCCTTTCCATTCCATTGCATTCCATTGTATTCCATTCCATTCCATTCCATTCCATTCCATTCCATTGCATTCCATTCCATTCCATTCCACTCCACACCACTCCACTCCACTCCATTCCACTCCGCTCCACTCCGGTACATTCCATTCCATTCCTTTCCATTCCATTCCATTCCATTCCGTGCTTCTCAGGTACATTCCGTTCCGTTCCATTCCATTCCATTCCATTCCATTCCATTCCATTGCATTCCATTCCATTCCTTTCCATTCCGTTCCGTTCTACTCGGTTACATTCCATTCAATTCCATTCCATTCCATTCTATTCGGGTAGATTCCATTCCATTCCATTCCATTCCTTTCCATTCCATTGCATTCCATTGCATTGCATTGCACTCAATTCCATTCCATTCCATTCCGTTCCGTTCAACTCGGTTACATTCCATTCAATTACATTCCATTCCGTTCTACTCGGTTACATTCCATTCCATTCCATTCCATTCCATTCCAATCCATTCCATTCCATTCCATTCCGTTCTACTCGGGTACCTTCCGTTCCATTCCATTCCATTCCATTCCATTCCATTCCATTCCTTTCCGTTCTACTTTGGTACATTCCATTCCATTCCATTCCATTCCATTCCAATCCATTCCATTCCATTACATTCCATTCCATTCCATTCCGTTCTACTCAGGTTGATTCCATTCTATTCCATTCCATTCCACTGAATTCCTTTCCATTCCATTCCATTCCATTCCGTTCCGTTCCGTTCCGTTCCGTTCCGTTGCGTTCCGTTCCGTTCTACTCGGGTTGATTCCATTCCATTCCATTCCATTCCACTGAATTCCTTTCCATTCCATTCCATTCCGTTCCGTTCCGTTCCGTTCCGTTCCGTTGCGTTCCGTTCCGTTCCGTTGTGTTCCGTTCCGTTCTACTCGGGTTGATTCCATTCTATTCCATTCCATTCCAATCCATTCCGTTCCATTCCATTGAATTCCATTCCATTCCATTCCATTCCATTCCATTCCATTCCATTCCATTCCATTCCATGGAATTACGTTCCATTCAATTCCATTCCGTTCCGTTCCGTCCCGTTCCGTTCCGTTCCGTTCCGTTGCGTTCCGTTCCGTTCTACTCGGGTTGATTCCATTCTATTCCATTCCATTCCATTCGATTCCATTCGATTCCATTCGATTCCACTCCATTCCATTCCATAGAATTCCATTCCATTCCATTCCATTCCATGGAATTCCATTCCATTCCATTCCATTCCATTGAATTCCATTCCATTCCATTCCATTCCATTGAATTCCATTCCATTCCATTCCATTCCATTCCATTCCATTCTACTGGTGTCCATTCCATTCCATTCCATTCCATTCCATTCCATTCCATTCCTTTCCATTCCATTGCATTCCATTGCATTCCATTCCATTCCATTCCATTCCATTCCATTCCATTCCATTCCACTCCACTCCACTCCACTCCACTCCATTCCACTCCACTCCACTCCGGTACATTCCATTCCATTCCATTCCATTCCATTCCATTCCATTCCGTGCTTCTCGGGTACATTCCGTTCCGTTCCATTCCATTCCATTCCATTCCATTCCGTTCCAGTGCACTCTACTCCACTCCACTCCACTCCACTCCACTCCGGTACATTCCATTCCATTCCATTCCATTCCATTCCATTCCATTCCATTCCATTGAATTCCATTCCATTCCATTCCATTCCATTCCATTCCATTCCATTCCATTCCATTCCATTCCATTCCATTCTACTGGTGTCCATTCCATTCCATTCCATTCCATTCCATTCCATTCCATTCCTTTCCATTCCATTGCATTCCATTGCATTCCATTCCATTCCATTCCATTCCATTCCATTCCATTCCACTCCACTCCACTCCACTCCACTCCATTCCACTCCACTCCACTCCGGTACATTCCATTCCATTCCATTCCATTCCATTCCGTGCTTCTCGGGTACATTCCGTTCCGTTCCATTCCATTCCATTCCATTCCGTTCCAGTGCACTCTACTCCACTCCACTCCACTCCACTCCACTCCGGTACATTCCATTCCATTCCATTCCATTCCATTCCATTCCATTCCATTCCATTCCATTCCATTCCATTCTACTGTTGTCCATTCCATTCCATTCCATTCCATTCCATTCCATTCCTTTCCATTCCATTGCATTCCATTGCATTCCATTCCATTCCATTCCATTCCATTCCATTCCATTCCACTCCATTCCACTCCACTCCACTCCATTCCACTCCACTCCACTCCGGTACATTCCATTCCATTCCATTCCATTCCATTCCATTCCATTCCGTGCTTCTCGGGTACATTCCGTTCCGTTCCATTCCATTCCATTCCATTCCATTCCATTCCATTCCATTCCATTCCATTCCATTCCATTCCATTCCATTAAATTCCTTTCCATTCCATTGCATTCCATTGCATTCCATTCCATTCCATTCCATTCCATTCCATTCCATTCCATTCCATTCCACTCCACACCACTCCACTCCACTCCATTCCACTCCGCTCCACTCCGGTACATTCCATTCCATTCCTTTCCATTCCATTCCATTCCATTCCGTGCTTCTCAGGTACATTCCGTTCCGTTCCATTCCATTCCATTCCATTCCATTCCGTTCCAGTGCACTCTACTCCACTCCACTCCACTCCACTCCGGTACATTCCATTCCATTGAATTCCATTCCATTCCATTCCATTCCATTCCATTCCATTCCATTCCATTCCATTCCATTCCATTCTACTGGTGTCCATTCCATTCCATTCCATTCCATTCCATTCCATTCCATTCCATTCCTTTCCATTCCATTGCATTCCATTGCATTCCATTCCATTCCATTCCATTCCACTCCACTCCACTCTACTCCACTCCATTCCACTCCACTCCACTCCGGTACATTCCATTCCATTCCATTCCATTCCATTCCATTCCATTCCGTGCTTCTCGGGTACATTCCGTTCCGTTCCATTCCATTCCATTCCATTCCATTCCATTCCATTCCGTTCCAGTGCACTCTACTCCACTCCACTCCACTCCACTCCACTCCGGTACATTCCATTCCATTCCATTCCATTCCATTCCATTCCATTTCCATTCCCATTCCATTTCCATTCCCGTTCCATTTCCATTCCCGTTTCTTTTCCATTCCCGTTCCATTTCCATTCCAGTTCCATTACCATTCCCGTTCCATTTCCATTCCCGATCCATTTCCATTCCCGTTCCATTTCCATTCCCGTTCCATTTCCATTCCCGTTCCGTTACCATTCCCGTTCCATTTCCGTTCCCGTTCCGTTTCCGTTCCCGTTCCATTTCCGTTCTCGTTCCGTTTCCGTTCCCGTTCCATTTCCATTCCCGTTCAATTTCCGTTCCCGTTCCATTTCCATTCCCGTTCCATTTCCATTCCCTTTCCGTTTCCATTTCATTCCATTCCGTTCTGCTCGGGTACATTCCATTCCATTCCATTGCATTCCATTCCGTTCTGCTCCTGTCCATTCCATTCCATTCCATTCCGTTCCATTCCGTTCTACTCGGGTAGATTCCATTCCATTCCATTCCATTCCATTCCATTCCATTCCATTCCATTCTACTGGTGTCCATTCAATTCCATTCCATTCCATTCCATTCCATTCCATTGCATTCCATTCCATTCCATTCCATTCCGTTCCGTTCTACTCGGTTACATTCCATTCAATTCCATTCCATTCCGTTCTACTCGGGTAGATTCCATTCCATTCCATTCCATTCCTTTCCATTCCATTGCATTCCATTGCATTGCATTGCACTCAATTCCATTCCATTCCATTCCATTCCATTCCATTCCATTCCATTCCATTCCGTTCCGTTCAACTCGGTTACATTCCATTCAATTACATTCCATTCCGTTCTACTCGGTTACATTCCATTCCATTCCATTCCATTCCATTCCAATCCATTCCATTCCATTCCATTCCGTTCTACTCGTGTACATTCCATTCCATTCCATTCCATTCCATTCCATTCCATTCCATTCCATTCCATTCCATTCCGTTCTACTTTGGTACATTCCATTCCATTCCATTCCATTCCATTCCATTCCATTCCATTCCATTCCATTCCGTTCTACTCAGGTTGATTCCATTCTATTCCATTCCATTCCATTCCATTCCATTCCATTCGATTCCATTCCATTCCATTCCATTGAATTCCATTCCATTCCCTTCCATTCCATGGAATTCCATTCCATTCCATTCGATTCCATGGAATTCCATTCCATTCCATTCCATTCCATGGAATTCCATTCCATTCCATTCCATTCCATTCCATTCCATTCCATTCCATTCCATTCCATTCCATTCCATTGAATTCCATTCCATTCCATTCCATTCCATCCCATTCCATTCCATTCCATTCCATTGAATTCCATTCCATTCCATTCCATTCCATTCCATTCCATCCCATTCCATTCCATTCCATTCCATTCCGTTCTACTCGGGTTGATTCCATTCTATTCCATTCCATTCCATTCGATCCCATTTGATTCCATTCGATTCCATTCAATTCCATTCGATTCCATTCCATTCCACTCCATTCCATTCCATTCCATTCCATTCCATTCCATTCCATTCCATTCCATTCCATTCCTTTCCATTCCATTGCATTCCATTGTATTCCATTCCATTCCATTCCATTCCATTCCATTCCATTGCATTCCATTCCATTCCATTCCACTCCACACCACTCCACTCCACTCCATTCCACTCCGCTCCACTCCGGTACATTCCATTCCATTCCTTTCCATTCCATTCCATTCCATTCCGTGCTTCTCAGGTACATTCCGTTCCGTTCCATTCCATTCCATTCCATTCCATTCCGTTCCAGTGCACTCTAGTCCACTCCACTCCACTCCACTCCGGTACATTCCATTCCATTCCATTCCATTCCATTCCATTCCATTCCATTCCATTTCCATTCCCATTCCATTTCCATTCCCGTTCCATTTCCATTCCCGTTTCTTTTCCATTCCCGTTCCATTTCCATTCCCGTTCCTTTACCATTCCCGTTCCATTTCCATTCCCGATCCATTTCCATTCCCGTTCCTTTTCCATTCCCGTTCCATTTCCATTCCCGTTCCATTACCATTCCCGTTCCATTTCCGTTCCCGTTCCGTTTCCGTTCCCGTTCCATTTCCGTTCTCGTTCCGTTTCCGTTCCCGTTCCATTTCCATTCCCGTTCCATTTCCGTTCCCGTTCCATTTCCATTCCCGTTCCATTTCCATTCCCTTTCCATTTCCATTTCATTCCATTCCGTTCTGCTCGGGTACATTCCATTCCATTCCATTGCATTCCATTCCGTTCTGCTCCTGTCCATTCCATTCCATTCCATTCCGTTCCATTCCGTTCTACTCGGGTAGATTCCATTCCATTCCATTCCATTCCATTCCATTCCATTCCAATCCATTCCATTCCATTCCATTCTACTGGTGTCCATTCCATTCCATTCCATTCCATTCCATTCCATTCCATTCCATTGCATTGCATTCCATTCCATTCCATTCCATTCCATTCCGTTCCGTTCTACTCGGTTACATTCCATTCAATTCCATTCCATTCCGTTCTACTCGGGTAGATTCCATTCCATTCCATTCCATTCCATTCCATTCCATTGCATTCCATTGCATTGCATTGCACTCAATTCCATTCCATTCCATTCCATTCCATTCCATTCCATTCCATTCCATTCCATTCCATTCCGTTCCGTTCAACCCGGTTACATTCCATTCAATTACATTCCATTCCGTTCTACTCGGTTACATTCCATTCCATTGCATTCCATTCCATTCCAATCCATTCCATTCCATTCCATTCCGTTCTACTCGGGTACATTGCATTCCATTCCATTCCATTCCATTCCATTCCATTCCATTCCATTCCATTCCGTTCTACTTTGGTACATTCCATTCCATTCCATTCCATTCCATTCCATTCCATTGAATTCCATTCCATTCCATTCCATTCCATTCCATTCCATTCCATTCCATTCCATTCCATTCCATTCCATTGAATTCCATTCCATTCCATTGAATTCCATTCCATTCCATTCCATTCCATTGAATTCCGTTCCATTCCATTCCATTCCATTCCATTCCATTCCATTGAATTCCATTCCATTCCATTCCATAGAATTCCGTTCCATTCCATTCCATTCCATTCCATTCCATTCCATTCCATTCCATTCCATTGAATTCCTTTCCATTCCATTCCATTCCTTTCCATTGAATTCCATTCTGTTCCATTCCATTCCTTTGAATTCCGTTCCATTCCATTCCATTCCATTCCTTTCCGTTCCGTTCCGTTCCGTTCCGTTCCGTTGCGTTCCGCTCCGTTCTACTCGGGTTGATTCCATTCTATTCCATTCCATTCCATTTGATCCCATTCGATTCCATTCGATTCCATTCGATTCCATTCGATTCCACTCCATTCCATTCCATAGAATTCCATTCCATTCCATTCCATTTGAATTCCATTCCATTCTATTCCATTCCATTCTATTCCATTCCATCCCATTCCATTCCATTCCATTCCATTCTACTCGGGTTGATTGCATTCTATTCCATTCCATTCCATTCGATTCCATTCGATTCCATTCGATTCCATTCGATTCCATTCGATTCCATTCCATTCCCTTCCATTCCATTCCATTCCATTCCATTGAATTCCATTCCATTCCATTCCATTCCATTCCATTGAATTCCATTCCATTCCATTCCATTCCATTCCATTCCATTCCATTGAATTCCATTCCATTCCATAGAATTCCATTCCATTCCATTCCATTCCATTGAATTCCGTTCCTTTCCATTCCATTCCATTCCGTTCCGTTCCGTTCCGTTCCGTTGCGTTCCGTTCCGTTCAACTAGGGTTGATTCCATTCTATTCAATTCCATTCCATTCCATTCTACACGGGTTGATCATTCCATTCCGTTCCGTTCCGTTCCGTTCCGTTCCGTACCGTTCTACTCGGGTTGATTCCATTCTATTACATTCCATTCCATTCGATTCCATTCGACTCCATTCCATTCCATTCCATTCCATTCCATTCCATTCCATTGAATTCCATTCCACTCCATTCCATTCCATTCCATTCCATTCCATTACATTCCATTCCGTTCCGTTCCGTTCCGTTCCGTTGCGTTCCGTTCCGTTCTACTCGGGTTGATTCCATTCTATTCCATTCCATTCCATTTGACTCCATTCGATTCCATTCCATTCCATTGCATTGAATTCCATTCCATTCCATTCCATTCCATTCCATTCCATTCCATTCCACTCCATTGAATTCCATTCCATTCCATTCCATTCCATTCCCTTCCATTCCATTCCATTCCATTCCATTCCATTCCACTCCATTCCATTCCACTCCACTGCACTCCACTCCACTACACTCCACTCCATTCCACTCCCTTCCATTCCATTAAATTGAATTCCATTCCATTCCATTCCATTCCATTCCATTCCATTCCATTCCACTCCATTCCATTTCACTCCACTCCACTCCACTCCACTCCACTCCATTCCATTCCCTTCCATTCCATTCAATTGAATTGCATTGAATTCCATTCCATTCCATTCCATAACATTTCATTCCATTCCATTCCATTCCATTCCATTCCATTCCATTCCATTCCGTTCTACTCGGGTTGATTCCATTCTATTCCATTCCATTCCATTCGATTCCATTCGATTCCATTCGATTCCATTCGTTTCCATTCCATTCCATTCCATTCTATTCCATTGAATTCCATTCCATTCCATTCCATTCCATTCCATTCCATTGCATTCCATTCCATTGAATTGCATTGAATTCCATTCCATTGAATTCCATTCCATTCCATTCCATTCCATTCCATTCCATTGAATTCCATTCCATTCCATTCCATTCCATTCCATTCCATTGAATTCCATTCCATTCCATTCCATTCCATGGAATTCCGTTCCATTCCATTCCATTGCGTTCCGTTCCGTCCCGTTCCGTTCCGTTCCGATCCGTTGCGTTCCGTTCCGTTCTACTCGGGTTGATTCCATTCTATTCCATTCCATTCCATTCGATTCCATTCGATTCCATTCGATTCCACTCCATTCCATTCCATAGAATTCCATTCCATTCCATTCCATTCCATTGAATTCCATTCCATTCCATTCCATTCCATTGAATTCCATTCCATTCCATTCCATTCCATTGAATTCCATTCCATTCCATTCCATTCCATTCCATTCCATTCCATTCCATTCCATTCCATTCTACTGGTGTCCATTCCATTCCATTCCATTCCATTCCATTCCATTCCATTCCATTCCTTTCCATTCCATTGCATTCCATTGCATTCCATTCCATTCCATTCCATTCCATTCCATTCCATTCCATTCCATTCCATTCCACTCCACTCCACTCCACTCCACTCCATTCCACTCCACTCCACTCCGGTACATTCCATTCCATTCCATTCCATTCCATTCCATTCCATTCCGTGCTTCTCGGGTACATTCCGTTCCGTTCCATTCCATTCCATTCCATTCCATTCCGTTCCAGTGCACTCCACTCCACTCAACTCCACTCCACTCCAGTACATTCTATTCCATTCCATTCCATTCCATTCCATTCCATTCCATTTCCATTCCCATTCCATTTCCATTCCCGTTCCATTTCCATTCCCGTTTCTTTTCCATTCCCGTTCCATTTCCATTCCAGTTCCATTACCATTCCCGTTCCATTTCCATTCCCGATCCATTTCCATTCCCGTTCCATTTCCATTCCCGTTCCATTTCCATTCCCGTTCCATTACCATTCCCGTTCCATTTCCGTTCCCGTTCCGTTTCCGTTCCCGTTCCATTTCCGTTCTCGTTCCGTTTCCGTTCCCGTTCCATTTCCATTCCCGTTCCATTTCCGTTCCCGTTCCATTTCCATTCCCGTTCCATTTCCATTCCCTTTCCATTTCCATTTCATTCCATTCCGTTCTGCTCGGGTACATTCCATTCCATTCCATTGCATTCCATTCCATTCCATTCCATAACATTTCATTCCATTCCATTCCATTCCATTCCATTCCATTCCATTCCATTCCATTCCGTTCTACTCGGGTTGATTCCATTCTATTCCATTCCATTCCATTCGATTCCATTCGATTCCATTCGATTCCATTCGTTTCCATTCCATTCCATTCCATTCTATTCCATTGAATTCCATTCCATTCCATTCCATTCCATTCCATTCCATTCCATTGCATTCCATTCCATTGAATTGCATTGAATTCCATTCCATTGAATTCCATTCCATTCCATTCCATTCCATTCCATTCCATTCCATTGAATTCCATTCAATTCCATTCCATTCCATTCCATTCCATTGAATTCCATTCCATTCCATTCTATTCCATGGAATTCCGTTCCATTCCATTCCATTCCGTTCCGTTCCGTCCCGTTCCGTTCCGTTCCGTTCCGTTGCGTTCCGTTCTGTTCTACTCGGGTTGATTCCATTCTATTCCATTCCATTCCATTCGATTCCATTCGATTGCATTCAATTCCATTCGATTCCATTCCATTCCACTCCATTCCATTCCATTGAATTCCATTCCATTCCATTCCATTCCATTCCATTCCATTCCATTCCATTCCATTAAATTCCTTTCCATTCCATTCCATTCCATTCCATTCCATTCCATTCCATTCCATTCCATTCCAATCCATTCCATTCCATTCCATTCCGTTCTACTCGGGTAGATTCCATTCCATTCCATTCCATTCCATTCCATTCCATTCCATTCCATTCCATTCCATTCCGTTCTACTTTGGTACATTCCATTCCATTCCATTCCATTCCATTCCATTCCATTCCATTCCATTCCATTCCATTCCATTCCGTTCTACTCGGGTTGATTCCATTCTATTCCATTCCATTCCATTCCATTCCATTCCATTCCATTCCATTCGATTCCATTCCATTCCCTTCCATAGAATTCCATTCCATTCCATTCCATTCCATGGAATTCCATTCCATTCCATTCCATTCCATTCCATTCCATTCTAATCCATTCCATTCCATTGAATTCCATTCCATTCCATTCCATTCCATTCCATTGAATTCCATTCCGTTCCATTCCATTCCATTGAATTCCATTCCATTCCATTCCATTCCATTCCATTCCATTCCATTCCATTCCATTCCATCCCATTCCATTCCATTCCATTCCATTCCGTTCTACTCGGGTTGATTCCATTCTATTCCATTCCATTCCATTCGATCCCATTTGATTCCATTCGATTCCATTCAATTCCATTCGATTCCATTCCATTCCACTCCATTCCATTCCATTGAATTCCATTCCATTCCATTCCATTCCATTCCATTCCATTCCATTCCATGGAATTCCATTCCATTCCATTCCATTCCATTCCATAGAATTCCATTCCATTCCATTCCATTCCACTGAATTCCGTTCCATTCCATTCCATTCCGTTCCGTTCCGTTCCGTTCCGTTCTGTTGCGTTCCGTTCCGTTCCGTTGTGTTCCGTTCCGTTCTACTCGGGTTGATTCCATTCTATTCCATTCCATTCCAATCCATTCCATTCCATTCCATGGAATTCCATTCCATTCCATTCCATTCCATGGAATTCCGTTCCATTCCATTCCATTCCGTTCCGTTCCGTCCCGTTCCGTTCCGTTCCGTTCCGTTGCGTTCCGTTCCGTTCTACTCGGGTTGATTCCATTCTATTCCATTCCATTCCATTCGACTCCATTCGATTCCATTCGATTCCACTCCATTCCATTCCATAGAATTCCATTCCATTCCATTCCATTCCATTGAATTCCATTCCATTCCATTCCATTCCATAGAATTCCATTCCATTCCATTGAATTCCATTCCATTCCATTGCATTCCATTCCATTCCATTCCATTCCATTCCATTCCATTCCATTCCATTCCATTCCATTCCATTCTACTGGTGTCCATTCCATTCCATTCCATTCCATTCCATTCCATTCCATTCCTTTCCATTCCATTGCATTCCATTGCATTCCATTCCATTCCATTCCATTCCATTCCATTCCATTCCACTCCACTCCACTCCACTCCACTCCATTCCACTCCACTCCACTCCGGTACATTCCATTCCATTCCATTCCATTCCATTCCATTCCATTCCATTCGATTCCATTCCATTCCATTGCATTGAATTCCATTCCATTCCATTCCATTCCATGGAATTCCTTTCCATTCCATTCCATTCCATTCCATTCCATTCCATTCCATTGAATTCCATTCCATTCCATTCCATTCCATTCCATTCCATTGAATTCCATTCCGTTCCATTCCATTCCATTGAATTCCATTCCATTCCATTCCATTCCATTCCATTCCATTCCATTCCATTCCATTCCATTCCATTGAATTCCATTCCATTCCATTGAATTCCATTCCGTTCCATTCCATTCCATTGAATTCCATTCCATTCCATTCCATTCCATTCCATTCCATTCCATTCCATTCCATCCCATTCCATTCCATTCCATTCCATTCCGTTCTACTCGGGTTGATTCCATTCTATTCCATTCCATTCCATTCGATCCCATTTGATTCCATTCGATTCCATTCAATTCCATTCGATTCCATTCCATTCCACTCCATTCCATTCCATTGAATTCCATTCCATTCCATTCCATTCCATTCCATTCCATTCCATTCCATTCCATTCCATTCTACTGGTGTCCATTCCATTCCATTCCATTCCATTCCATTCCATGGAATTCCTTTCCATTCCATTCCATTCCATTCCATTCCATTCCATTCCATTGAATTCCATTCCATTCCATTCCATTCAATTCCATTGAATTCCATTCCGTTCCATTCCATTCCATTGAATTCCATTCCATTCCATTCCATTCCATTCCATTCCATTCCATTCCATTCCATTCCATTCCATTGAATTCCATTCCATTCCATTGAATTCCATTCCGTTCCATTCCATTCCATTGAATTCCATGCCATTCCATTCCATTCCATTCCATTCCATTCCATTCCATTCCATTCCATTCCATTCCATTCCATTCCATCCCATTCCATTCCATTCCATTCCATTCCGTTCTACTCGGGTTGATTCCATTCTATTCCATTCCATTCCATTCGATCCCATTTGATTCCATTCGATTCCATTCAATTCCATTCGATTCCATTCCATTCCACTCCATTCCATTCCATTGAATTCCATTCCATTCCATTCCATTCCATTCCATTCCATTCCATTCCATTCCATTCCATTCCATTCCATTCCATTCTACTGGTGTCCATTCCATTCCATTCCATTCCATTCCATTCCATTCCATTCCATTCCATTCCATTCCTTTCCATTCCATTGCATTCCATTGCATTCCATTCCATTCCATTCCATTCCATTGAATTCCATTCCATTCCATTCCATTCCATGGAATTCCGTTCCATTCCATTCCATTCCGTTCCGTTCCGTCCCGTTCCGTTCCGTTCCGTTCCGTTCCGTTGCGTTCCGTTCCGTTCTACTCGGGTTGATTCCATTCTATTCCATTCCATTCCATTCGATTCCATTCGATTCCATTCGATTCCACTCCATTCCATTCCATAGAATTCCATTCCATTCCATTCCATTCCATTGAATTCCATTCCATTCCATTCCATTCCATTGAATTCCATTCCATTCCATTCCATTCCATTCCATTCCATTCCATTCCATTCCATTCTACTGGTGTCCATTCCATTCCATTCCATTCCATTGCATTCTATTGCATTCCATTCCATTCCATTCCATTCCATTCCATTCCATTCCACTCCACTCCACTCCACTCCACTCCATTCCACTCCACTCCACTCCGGTACATTCCATTCCATTCCATTCCATTCCATTCCATTCCATTCCGTGCTTCTCGGGTACATTCCGTTCCGTTCCATTCCATTCCATTCCATTCCATTCCGTTCCAGTGCACTCCACTCCACTCAACTCCACTCCACTCCGGTACATTCCATTCCATTCCATTCCATTCCATTCCATTCCATTTCCATTCCCATTCCATTTCCATTCCCGTTCCATTTCCATTCCCGTTTCTTTTCCATTCCCGTTCCATTTCCATTCCAGTTCCATTACCATTCCCGTTCCATTTCCATTCCCGATCCATTTCCATCCCCGTTCCATTTCCATTCCCGTTCCATTTCCATTCCCGTTCCATTACCATTCCCGTTACATTTCCGTTCCCGTTCCGTTTCCGTTCCCGTTCCATTTCCGTTCTCGTTCCGTTTCCG
The DNA here is from genome assembly GCF_029281585.2 of Gorilla gorilla gorilla. Lineage (NCBI taxonomy): Eukaryota > Metazoa > Chordata > Mammalia > Primates > Hominidae > Gorilla > Gorilla gorilla. The sequence continues at coordinate 10,038,958 of NC_073238.2, read as the reverse complement.
TTCCCGTTCCATTTCCATTCCCGTTCCATTTCCGTTCCCGTTCCATTTCCATTCCCGTTCCATTTCCATTCCCTTTCCATTTCCATTTCATTCCATTCCGTTCTGCTCGGGTACATTCCATTCCATTCCATTGCATTCCATTCCGTTCTGCTCCTGTCCATTCCATTCCATTCCATTCCGTTCCATTCCGTTCTACTCGGGTAGATTCCATTCCATTCCGTTCCATTCCATTCCATTCCATTCCATTCCATTCCATTCCATTCAACTGGTGTCCATTCCATTCCATTCCATTCCATTGCATTCCATTCCATTCCATTCCATTCCGTTCCGTTCTACTCGGTTACATTCCATTCAATTCCATTCCATTCCGTTCTACTCGGGTAGATTCCATTCCATTCCATTCCATTCCTTTCCATTCCATTGCATTCCATTGCATTGCATTGCACTCAATTCCATTCCATTCCATTCCATTCCATTCCATTCCATTCCATTCCGTTCCGTTCAACTCGGTTACATTCCATTCAATTACATTCCATTCCGTTCTACTCGGTTTCATTCCATTCCATTCCATTCCATTCCATTCCATGGAATTCCATTCCATTCCATTCCATTCCATTCCATTCCATTCCATTGAATTCCATTCCATTCCATTCCATTCCATTCCATTCCATTCCATAGAATTCCATTCCATTCCATTCCATTCCATGGAATTCCGTTCCATTCCATTCCATTCCGTTCCTTTCCGTCCCGTTCCGTTCCGTTCCGTTCCGTTGCGTTCCGTTCCGTTCTACTCGGGTTGATTCCATTCTATTCCATTCCATTCCATTCGATCCCATTTGATTCCATTCGATTCCATTCAATTCCATTCGATTCCATTCCATTCCACTCCATTCCATTCCATTGAATTCCATTCCATTCCATTCCATTCCATTCCATTCCATTCCATGGAATTCCATTCCTTTCCATTCCATGGAATTCCATTCCATTCCATTCCATTCCATTCCATAGAATTCCATTCCATTCCATTCCATTCCACTGAATTCCGTTCCATTCCATTCCATTCCGTTCCGTTCCGTTCCGTTCCGTTGCGTTCCGTTCCGTTCCGTTGTGTTCCGTTCCGTTCTACTCGGGTTGATTCCATTCTATTCCATTCCATTCCAATCCATTCCGTTCCATTCCATTGAATTCCATTCCATTCCATTCCATTCCATTCCATTCCATTCCATTCCATTCCATTCCATTGAATTCCATTCCATTCCATTCCATTCCATTCCATTCCATTCCATGGAATTCCATTCCATTCCATTCCATTCCATGGAATTCCGTTCCATTCCATTCCATTCCGTTCCTTTCCGTCCCATTCCGTTCCGTTCCGTTCCGTTGCGTTCCGTTCCGTTCTACTCGGGTTGATTCCATTCTATTCCATTCCATTCCATTCGATTCCATTCGATTCCATTCGATTCCACTCCATTCCATTCAATAGAATTCCATTCCATTCCATTCCATTCCATTGAATTCCATTCCATTCCATTCCATTCCATAGAATTCCATTCCATTCCATTCCATTCCATTGAATTCCATTCCATTCCATTCCATTCCATTCCATTCCATTCCATTCCATTCCATTCTACTGGTGTCCATTCCATTCCATTCCATTCGATCCCATTCGATTCCATTCGATTCCATTCGATTCCACTCCATTCCATTCCATTGAATTCCATTGAATTCCATTCCATTCCATTCCATTCCACTCCACTCCACTCCACTCCACTCCATTCCACTCCACTCCACTCCGGTACATTCCATTCCATTCCATTCCATTCCATTCCATTCCATTCCATTCCATTCCGTGCTTCTCGGGTACATTCCGTTCCGTTCCATTCCATTCCATTCCATTCCATTCCGTTCCAGTGCACTCTACTCCACTCCACTCCACTCCACTCCACTCCGGTACATTCCATTCCATTCCATTCCATTCCATTTCCATTCCCATTCCATTTCCATTCCCGTTCCATTTCCATTCCCGTTTCTTTTCCATTCCCGTTCCATTTCCATTCCAGTTCCATTACCATTCCCGTTCCATTTCCATTCCCGATCCATTTCCATTCCCGTTCCATTTCCATTCCCGTTCCATTTCCATTCCCGTTCCATTACCATTCCCGTTCCATTTCCGTTCCCGTTCCGTTTCCCTTCCCGTTCCATTTCCGTTCTCGTTCCGTTTCCGTTCCCGTTCCATTTCCATTCCCGTTCCATTTCCGTTCCCGTTCCATTTCCATTCCCGTTCCATTTCCATTCCCTTTCCATTTCCATTTCATTCCATTCCGTTCTGCTCGGGTACATTCCATTCCATTCCATTGCATTCCATTCCGTTCTGCTCCTGTCCATTCCATTCCATTCCATTCCGTTCCATTCCGTTCTACTCGGGTAGATTCCATTCCATTCCGTTCCATTCCATTCCATTCCATTCCATTCCATTCCATTCCATTCAACTGGTGTCCATTCCATTCCATTCCATTCCATTGCATTCCATTCCATTCCATTCCATTCCGTTCCGTTCTACTCGGTTACATTCCATTCAATTCCATTCCATTCCGTTCTACTCGGGTAGATTCCATTCCATTCCATTCCATTCCTTTCCATTCCATTGCATTCCATTGCATTGCATTGCACTCAATTCCATTCCATTCCATTCCATTCCATTCCATTCCATTCCATTCCGTTCCGTTCAACTCGGTTACATTCCATTCAATTACATTCCATTCCGTTCTACTCGGTTTCATTCCATTCCATTCCATTCCATTCCATTCCATGGAATTCCATTCCATTCCATTCCATTCCATTCCATTCCATTCCATTGAATTCCATTCCATTCCATTCCATTCCATTCCATTCCATTCCATAGAATTCCATTCCATTCCATTCCATTCCATGGAATTCCGTTCCATTCCATTCCATTCCGTTCCTTTCCGTCCCGTTCCGTTCCGTTCCGTTCCGTTGCGTTCCGTTCCGTTCTACTCGGGTTGATTCCATTCTATTCCATTCCATTCCATTCGATCCCATTTGATTCCATTCGATTCCATTCAATTCCATTCGATTCCATTCCATTCCACTCCATTCCATTCCATTGAATTCCATTCCATTCCATTCCATTCCATTCCATTCCATTCCATGGAATTCCATTCCTTTCCATTCCATGGAATTCCATTCCATTCCATTCCATTCCATTCCATAGAATTCCATTCCATTCCATTCCATTCCACTGAATTCCGTTCCATTCCATTCCATTCCGTTCCGTTCCGTTCCGTTCCGTTGCGTTCCGTTCCGTTCCGTTGTGTTCCGTTCCGTTCTACTCGGGTTGATTCCATTCTATTCCATTCCATTCCAATCCATTCCGTTCCATTCCATTGAATTCCATTCCATTCCATTCCATTCCATTCCATTCCATTCCATTCCATTCCATTCCATTGAATTCCATTCCATTCCATTCCATTCCATTCCATTCCATTCCATGGAATTCCATTCCATTCCATTCCATTCCATGGAATTCCGTTCCATTCCATTCCATTCCGTTCCTTTCCGTCCCATTCCGTTCCGTTCCGTTCCGTTGCGTTCCGTTCCGTTCTACTCGGGTTGATTCCATTCTATTCCATTCCATTCCATTCGATTCCATTCGATTCCATTCGATTCCACTCCATTCCATTCAATAGAATTCCATTCCATTCCATTCCATTCCATTGAATTCCATTCCATTCCATTCCATTCCATAGAATTCCATTCCATTCCATTCCATTCCATTGAATTCCATTCCATTCCATTCCATTCCATTCCATTCCATTCCATTCCATTCCATTCTACTGGTGTCCATTCCATTCCATTCCATTCGATCCCATTCGATTCCATTCGATTCCATTCGATTCCACTCCATTCCATTCCATTGAATTCCATTGAATTCCATTCCATTCCATTCCATTCCACTCCACTCCACTCCACTCCACTCCATTCCACTCCACTCCACTCCGGTACATTCCATTCCATTCCATTCCATTCCATTCCATTCCATTCCATTCCATTCCGTGCTTCTCGGGTACATTCCGTTCCGTTCCATTCCATTCCATTCCATTCCATTCCGTTCCAGTGCACTCTACTCCACTCCACTCCACTCCACTCCACTCCGGTACATTCCATTCCATTCCATTCCATTCCATTTCCATTCCCATTCCATTTCCATTCCCGTTCCATTTCCATTCCCGTTTCTTTTCCATTCCCGTTCCATTTCCATTCCAGTTCCATTACCATTCCCGTTCCATTTCCATTCCCGATCCATTTCCATTCCCGTTCCATTTCCATTCCCGTTCCATTTCCATTCCCGTTCCATTACCATTCCCGTTCCATTTCCGTTCCCGTTCCGTTTCCCTTCCCGTTCCATTTCCGTTCTCGTTCCGTTTCCGTTCCCGTTCCATTTCCATTCCCGTTCCATTTCCGTTCCCGTTCCATTTCCATTCCCGTTCCATTTCCATTCCCTTTCCATTTCCATTTCATTCCATTCCGTTCTGCTCGGGTACATTCCATTCCATTCCATTGCATTCCATTCCGTTCTGCTCCTGTCCATTCCATTCCATTCCATTCCGTTCCATTCCGTTCTACTCGGGTAGATTCCATTCCATTCCATTCCATTCCATTCCATTCCATTCCATTCCATTGCATTCCATTCCATTCCATTCCATTCCGTTCCGTTCTACTCGGTTACATTCCATTCAATTCCATTCCATTCCGTTCTACTCGGGTAGATTCCATTCCATTCCATTCCATTCCTTTCCATTCCATTGCATTCCATTGCATTGCATTGCACTCAATTCCATTCCATTCCATTCCATTCCATTCCATTCCATTCCATTCCATTCCATTCCGTTCCGTTCAACTCGGTTACATTCCATTCAATTACATTCCATTCCGTTCTACTCGGTTTCATTCCATTTCATTCCATTCCATTCCATTCCATTCCATTCCAATCCATTCCATTCCATTCCATTCCGTTCTACTCGGGTACATTCCATTCCATTCCATTCCATTCCATTCCATTCCATTCCATTCCATTCCATTCCGTTCTACTTTGGTACATTCCATTCCATTCCATTCCATTCCATTCCATTCCATTACATTACATTCCATTCCATTCCATTCCGTTCTACTCGGGTTGATTCCATTCTATTCCATTGCATTCCATTCCATTCCATTCCATTCCATTCCATTCGATTCCATTCCATTCCATTCCATAGAATTCCATTCCATTCCATTCCATTCCATGGAATTCCATTCCATTCCATTCCATTCCATTCCATTCCATTCCATTCTATTCCATTCCATTCCATTGAATTCCATTCCATTCCATTCCATTCCATTCCATTGAATTCCATTCCATTCCATTCCATTCCATTCCATTCCATTCCATTCCATTCCATTCCATTCCATTCCATTCCATTCCATTCCATTCTACTGCTGTCCATTCCATTCCATTCCATTCCATTGCATTCTATTGCATTCCATTCCATTCCATTCCATTCCATTCCATTCCATTCCACTCCACTCCACTCCACTCCATTCCACTCCACTCCACTCCGGTACATTCCATTCCATTCCATTCCATTCCATTCCATTCCATTCCGTGCTTCTCGGGTACATTCCGTTCCGTTCCATTCCATTCCATTCCATTCCATTCCGTTCCAGTGCACTCTACTCCACTCCACTCCACTCCACTCCACTCCGGTACATTCCATTCCATTCCATTCCATTCCATTCCATTCCATTTCCATTCCCATTCCATTTCCATTCCCGTTCCATTTCCATTCCCGTTTCTTTTCCATTCCCGTTCCATTTCCATTCCAGTTCCATTACCATTCCCGTTCCATTTCCATTCCCGATCCATTTCCATTCCCGTTCCATTTCCATTCCCGTTCCATTTCCATTCCCGTTCCATTACCATTCCCGTTCCATTTCCGTTCCCGTTCCGTTTCCGTTCCCGTTCCATTTCCGTTCTCGTTCCGTTTCCGTTCCCGTTCCATTTCCATTCCCGTTCCATTTCCGTTCCCGTTCCATTTCCATTCCCGTTCCATTTCCATTCCCTTTCCATTTCCATTTCATTCCATTCCGTTCTGCTCGGGTACATTCCATTCCATTCCATTGCATTCCATTCCGTTCTGCTCCTGTCCATTCCATTCCATTCCATTCCGTTCCATTCCGTTCTACTCGGGTAGATTCCATTCCATTCCATTCCATTCCATTCCATTCCATTCCATTCCATTCAACTGGTGTCCATTCCATTCCATTCCATTCCATTGCATTCCATTCCATTCCATTCCATTCCGTTCCGTTCTACTCGGTTACATTCCATTCAATTCCATTCCATTCCGTTCTACTCGGGTAGATTCCATTCCATTCCATTCCATTCCTTTCCATTACATTGCATTCCATTGCATTGCATTGCACTCAATTCCATTCCATTCCATTCCATTCCATTCCATTCCATTCCATTCCATTCCGTTCCGTTCAACTCGGTTACATTCCATTCAATTACATTCCATTCCGTTCTACTCGGTTTCATTCCATTCCATTCCATTCCATTCCATTCCAATCCATTCCATTCCATTCCATTCCGTTCTACTCGGGTACATTCCATTCCATTCCATTCCATTCCATTCCATTCCATTCCATTCCATTCCATTCCATTCCATTCCGTTCTACTTTGGTACATTCCATTCCATTCCATTCCATTCCATTCCATTCCATTACATTCCATTCCATTCCATTCCGTTCTACTCGGGTTGATTCCATTCTATTCCATTCCATTCCATTCCATTCCATTCCATTCCATTCCATTCGATTCCATTCCATTCCATTCCATGGAATTCCATTCCATTCCATGGAATTCCATGGAATTCCATTCCATTCCATTCCATTCCATTCCATTCCATTCCATTCCATTCCATTCCATTCCATTGAATTCCATTCCATTCCATTCCATTCCATTCCATTGAATTCCATTCCGTTCCATTCCATTCCATTGAATTCCATTCCATTCCATTCCATTGCATTCCATTCCATTCCATCCCATTCCATTCCATTCCATTCCATTCCATTCCATTCCATTCCATCCCATTCCATTCCATTCCATTCCATTCCGTTCTCCTCGGGTTGATTCCATTCTATTCCATTCCATTCCATTCGATCCCATTTGATTCCATTCGATTCCATTCAATTCCATTCGATTCCATTCCATTCCACTCCATTCCATTCCATTGAATTCCATTCCATTCCATTCCATTCCATTCCATTCCATTCCATTCCATGGAATTCCATTCCATTCCATTCCATTCCATTCCATAGAATTCCATTCCATTCCATTCCATTCCACTGAATTCCGTTCCATTCCATTCCATTCCGTTCCGTTCCGTTCCGTTCCGTTCCGTTCTGTTGCTTTCCGTTCCGTTCCGTTGTGTTCCGTTCCGTTCTACTCGGGTTGATTCCATTCTATTCCATTCCATTCCAATCCATTCCATTCCATTCCATGGAATTCCATTCCATTCCATTCCATTCCATGGAATTCCGTTCCATTCCATTCCATTCCGTTCCGTTCCGTCCCGTTCCGTTCCGTTCCGTTCCGTTGCGTTCCGTTCCGTTCTACTCGGGTTGATTCCATTCTATTCCATTCCATTCCATTCGATTCCATTCGATCCCATTCGATTCCACTCCATTCCATTCCATAGAATTCCATTCCATTTCATTCCATTCCATTGAATTCCATTCCATTCCATTCCATTCCATAGAATTCCATTCCATTCCATTCCATTCCATTCCATTCCATTCCATTCCATTCCATTCCATTCCATTCCATTCCATTCTACTGGTGTCCATTCCATTCCATTCCATTCCATTCCATTCCATTCCATTCCATACCTTTCCATTCCATTGCATTCCATTGCATTCCATTCCATTCCATTCCATTCCATTCCATTCCATTCCACTCCACTCCACTCCACTCCACTCCATTCCACTCCACTCCACTCCGGTACATTCCATTCCATTCCATTCCATTCCATTCCATTCCATTCCATTCCATTCCATTCCATTCCATTCCATTGAATTCCATTCCATTCCATTCCATTCCATGGAATTCCTTTCCATTCCATTCCATTCCATTCCATTCCATTCCATTCCATTGAATTCCATTCCATTCCATTCCATTCCATTCCATTGAATTCCATTCCGTTCCATTCCATTCCATTGAATTCCATTCCATTCCATTCCATTCCATTCCATTCCATTCCATTCCATTGAATTCCATTCCATTCCATTGAATTCCATTCCGTTCCATTCCATTCCATTGAATTCCATTCCATTCCATTCCATTCCATTCCATTCCATTCCATTCCATTCCATTCCATTCCATTCCATTCCATTCCATTCCATCCCATTCCATTCCATTCCATTCCATTCCGTTCTACTCGGGTTGATTCCATTCTATTCCATTCCATTCCATTCGATCCCATTTGATTCCATTCCATTCCATTCAATTCCATTCGATTCCATTCCATTCCACTCCATTCCATTCCATTGAATTCCATTCCATTCCATTCCATTCCATTCCATTCCATTCCATTCCATTCCATTCCATTCCATTCCATTCTACTGGTGTCCATTCCATTCCATTCCATTCTGTTCCAGTGCACTCTACTGCACTCCACTCCACTCCACTCCACTCCGGTACATTCCATTCCATTCCATTCCATTCCATTCCATTCCATTTCCATTCCCATTCCATTTCCATTCCCGTTCCATTTCCATTCCCGTTTCTTTTCCATTCCCGTTCCATTTCCATTCCAGTTCCATTACCATTCCCGTTCCATTTCCATTCCCGATCCATTTCCATTCCCGTTCCATTTCCATTCCCGTTCCATTTCCATTCCCGTTCCATTACCATTCCCGTTCCATTTCCGTTCCCGTTCCGTTTCCGTTCCCGTTCCATTTCCGTTCTCGTTCCGTTTCCGTTCCCGTTCCATTTCCATTCCCGTTCCATTTCCGTTCCCGTTCCATTTCCATTCCCGTTCCATTTCCATTCCCTTTCCATTTCCATTTCATTCCATTCCGTTCTGCTCGGGTACATTCCATTCCATTCCATTGCATTCCATTCCGTTCTGCTCCTGTCCATTCCATTCCATTCCAATCCGTTCCATTCCATTCTACTCGGGTAGATTCCATTCCATTCCATTCCATTCCATTCCATTCCATTCCATTCCATTCCATTCCATTCTACTGGTGTCCATTCCATTCCATTCCATTCCATTCCATTCCATTCCATTCCATTGCATTCCATTCCATTCCATTCCATTCCGTTCCGTTCTACTCGGTTACATTCCATTCAATTCCATTCCATTCCGTTCTACTCGGGTAGATTCCATTCCATTCCATTCCATTCCTTTCCATTCCATTGCATTCCATTGCATTGCATTGCACTCAATTCCATTCCATTCCATTCCATTCCATTCCATTCCATTCCGTTCCGTTCAACTCGGTTACATTCCATTCAATTACATTCCATTCCGTTCTACTCGGTTACATTCCATTCCATTCCATTCCATTCCATTCCAATCCATTCCATTCCATTCCATTCCGTTCTACTCGGGTACATTCCGTTCCATTCCATTCAATTCCATTCCATTCCATTCCATTCCATTCCATTCCTTTCCGTTCTACTTTGGTACATTCCATTCCATTCCATTCCATTCCATTCCATTCCATTACATTACATTCCATATCTTTCCATTCCGTTCTACTCAGGTTGATTCCATTCTATTCCATTCCATTCCATTCCATTCCATTCCATTCCATTCGATTCCATTCCATTCCATTCCATTGAATTCCATTCCATTCCATTCCATTCCATGGAATTCCATTCCATTCCATGGAATTCCATTCCATTCCATTCCATTCCATTCCATTCCATGGAATTCCATTCCATTCCATTCCATTCCATTCCGTTCCATTCCATTCCATTGAATTCCATTCCATTCCATTCCATTCAATTCCATTCCATTCCATTCCATTCCATTCCATTGAATTGCATTCCATTCCATTGAATTCCATTCCGTTCCATTCCATTCCATTGAATTCCATTCCATTCCATTCCATTCCATTCCATTCCATTCCATTCCATTCCATTCCATTCCATTCCATCCCATTCCATTCCATTCCATTCCATTCCGTTCTACTCGGGTTGATTCCATTCTATTCCATTCCATTCCATTCGATCCCATTTGATTCCATTCGATTCCATTCAATTCCATTCGATTCCATTCCATTCCACTCCATTCCATTCCATTGAATTCCATTCCATTCCATTCCATTCCATTCCATTCCATTCCATTCCATTCCATTCCATTCCATTCTACTGGTGTCCATTCCATTCCATTCCATTCCATTCCATTCCATTGAATTCCATTCCTTTCCATTCCATTGCATTCCATTGCATTCCATTCCATTCCATTCCATTCCATTGAATTCCATTCCATTCCATTCCATTCCATGGAATTCCGTTCCATTCCATTCCATTCCGTTCCGTTCCGTCCCGTTCCGTTCCGTTCCGTTCCGTTGCGTTCCGTTCCGTTCTACTCGGGTTGATTCCTTTCTATTCCATTCCATTCCATTCGATTCCATTCGATTCCATTTGATTCCACTCCATTCCATTCCATAGAATTCCATTCCATTCCATTCCATTCCATTGAATTCCATTCCATTCCATTCCATTCCATTGAATTCCATTCCATTCCATTCCATTCCATTCCATTCCATTCCATTCCATTCCATTCTACTGGTGTCCATTCCATTCCATTCCATTCCATTGCATTCTATTGCATTCCATTCCATTCCATTCCATTCCATTCCATTCCACTCCACTCCACTCCACTCCACTCCATTCCACTCCACTCCACTCCGGTACATTCCATTCCATTCCATTCCATTCCATTCCATTCCATTCCGTGCTTCTCGGGTACATTCCGTTCCGTTCCATTCCATTCCATTCCATTCCATTCCGTTCCAGTGCACTCTACTCCACTCCACTCCACTCCACTCCACTCCGGTACATTCCATTCCATTCCATTCCATTCCATTCCATTCCATTCCATTTCCATTCCCATTCCATTTCCATTCCCGTTCCATTTCCATTCCCGTTTCTTTTCCATTCCCGTTCCATTTCCATTCCAGTTCCATTACCATTCCCGTTCCATTTCCATTCCCGATCCATTTCCATTCCCGTTCCATTTCCATTCCCGTTCCATTTCCATTCCCGTTCCATTACCATTCCCGTTCCATTTCCGTTCCCGTTCCGTTTCCGTTCCCGTTCCATTTCCGTTCTCGTTCCGTTTCCGTTCCCGTTCCATTTCCATTCCCGTTCCATTTCCATTCCCTTTCCATTTCCATTTCATTCCATTCCGTTCTGCTCGGGTACATTCCATTCCATTCCATTGCATTCCATTCCGTTCTGCTCCTGTCCATTCCATTCCATTCCATTCCGTTCCATTCCGTTCTACTCGGGTAGATTCCATTCCATTCCATTCCATTCCATTCCATTCCATTCCATTCCATTCCATTCAACTGGTGTCCATTCCATTCCATTCCATTCCATTGCATTCCATTCCATTCCATTCCATTCCGTTCCGTTCTACTCGGTTACATTCCATTCAATTCCATTCCATTCCGTTCTACTCGGGTAGATTCCATTCCATTCCATTCCATTCCTTTCCATTCCATTGCATTCCATTGCATTGCATTGCACTCAATTCCATTCCATTCCATTCCATTCCATTCCATTCCATTCCATTCCATTCCATTCCGTTCCGTTCAACTCGGTTACATTCCATTCAATTACATTCCATTCCGTTCTACTCGGTTTCATTCCATTCCATTCCATTCCATTCCATTCCAAACCATTCCATTCCATTCCATTCCGTTCTACTCGGGTACATTCCATTCCATTCCATTCCATTCCATTCCATTGAATTCCATTCCATTCCATTCCATTCCATGGAATTCCGTTCCATTCCATTCCATTGCGTTCCGTTCCGTCCCGTTCCGTTCCGTTCCGTTCCGTTGCGTTCCGTTCCGTTCTACTCGGGTTGATTCCATTCTATTCCATTCCATTCCATTCGATTCCATTCGATTCCATTCGATTCCACTCCATTCCATTCCATAGAATTCCATTCCATTCCATTCCATTCCATTGAATTCCATTCCATTCCATTCCATTCCATTGAATTCCATTCCATTCCATTCCATTCCATTGAATTCCATTCCATTCCATTCCATTCCATTCCATTCCATTCCATTCCATTCTACTGGTGTCCATTCCATTCCATTCCATTCCATTCCATTCCATTCCATTCCATTCCTTTCCATTCCATTGCATTCCATTGCATTCCATTCCATTCCATTCCATTCCATTCCATTCCATTCCATTCCATTCCACTCCACTCCATTCCATTCCATTCCATTCCACTCCACTCCACTCCACTCCACTCCATTCCACTCCACTCCACTCCGGTACATTCCATTCCATTCCATTCCATTCCATTCCATTCCATTCCGTGCTTCTCGGGTACATTCCGTTCCGTTCCATTCCATTCCATTCCATTCCATTCCGTTCCAGTGCACTCCACTGCACTCCACTCCACTCCAGTACATTCCATTCCATTCCATTCCATTCCATTCCATTCCATTCCATTCCATTCCATTTCCATTCCCATTCCATTTCCATTCCCGTTCCATTTCCATTCCCGTTTCTTTTCCATTCCCGTTCCATTTCCATTCCAGTTCCATTACCATTCCCGTTCCATTTCCATTCCCGATCCATTTCCATTCCCGTTCCATTTCCATTCCCGTTCCATTTCCATTCCCGTTCCATTACCATTCACGTTCCATTTCCGTTCCCGTTCCGTTTCCGTTCCCGTTCCATTTCCGTTCTCGTTCCGTTTCCGTTCCCGTTCCATTTCCATTCCCGTTCCATTTCCGTTCCCGTTCCATTTCCATTCCCGTTCCATTTCCATTCCCTTTCCATTTCCATTTCATTCCATTCCATTCTGCTCGGGTACATTCCATTCCATTCCATTGCATTCCATTCCGTTCTGCTCCTGTCCATTCCATTCCATTCCATTCCGTTCCATTCCGTTCTACTCGGGTAGATTCCATTCCATTCCATTCCATTCCATTCCATTCCATTCCATTCCATTCCATTCCATTCCATTCAACTGGTGTCCATTCCATTCCATTCCATTCCATTCCATTCCATTCCATTGCATCCCATTCCATTCCATTCCATTCCATTCCGTTCCGTTCTACTCGGTTACATTCCATTCAATTCCATTCCATTCCGTTCTACTCGGGTAGATTCCATTCCATTCCATTCCATTCCTTCCCATTCCATTGCATTCCATTGCATTGCATTGCACTCAATTCCATTCCATTCCATTCCATTCCATTCCATTCCATTCCATTCCATTCCATTCCATTTCGTTCCGTTCAACTCGGTTACATTCCATTCAATTACATTCCATTCCGTTCTACTCGGTTACATTCCATTCCATTCCATTAAATTCCATTCCAATCCATTCCATTCCATTCCATTCCATTCCACTCCATTGCATTCCATTCCATTCCATTCCATTCCATTCCATTCCATTCCATTCCATTCCACTCCATTCCATTCCACTCCACTGCACTCCACTCCACTACACTCCACTCCATTCCACTCCCTTCCATTCCATTAAATTGAATTCCATTCCTTTCCATTCCATTCCATTCCATTCCATTCCATTCCATTCCATTCCACTCCATTCCATTCCAATCCACTCCACTCCACTCCACTCCACTCCATTCCATTCCCTTCCATTCCATTCAATTGAATTGCATTGAATTCCATTCCATTCCATTCCATAACATTTCATTCCATTCCATTCCATTCCATTCCATTCCATTCCATTCCATTCCATTCCGTTCTACTCGGGTTGATTCCATTCTATTCCATTCCATTCCATTCGATTCCATTCGATTCCATTCGATTCCATTCGTTTCCATTCCATTCCATTCCATTCTATTCCATTGAATTCCATTCCATTCCATTCCATTCCATTCCATTCCATTCCATTGCATTCCATTCCATTGAATTGCATTGAATTCCATTCCATTGAATTCCATTCCATTCCATTCCATTCCATTCCATTCCATTGAATTCCATTCCATTCCATTCCATTCCATTCCATTCCATTGAATTCCATTCCATTCCATTCTATTCCATGGAATTCCGTTCCATTCCATTCCATTCCGTTCCGTTCCGTCCCGTTCCGTTCCGTTCCGTTCCGTTGCGTTCCGTTCTGTTCTACTCGGGTTGATTCCATTCTATTCCATTCCATTCCATTCGATTCCATTCGATTCCATTCGATTCCACTCCATTCCATTCCATAGAATTCCATTCCATTCCATTCCATTCCATTGAATTCCATTCCATTCCATTCCATTCCATTGAATTCCATTCCATTCCATTCCATTCCATTGAATTTCATTCCATTCCATTCCATTCCATTCCATTCCATTCCATTCCATTATACTGGTGTCCATTCCATTCCATTCCATTCCATTCCATTCCATTCCATTCCTTTCCATTCCATTGCATTCCATTGCATTCCATTCCATTCCATTCCATTCCATTCCATTCCATTCCATTCCATTCCATTCCACTCCACTCCACTCCACTCCACTCCATTCCACTCCACTCCACTCCGGTACATTCCATTCCATTCCATTCCATTCCATTCCATTCCGTGCTTCTCGGGTACATTCCGTTCCGTTCCATTCCATTCCATTCCGTTCCAGTGCACTCTACTCCACTCCACTCCACTCCACTCCACTCCGGTACATTCCATTCCATTCCATTCCATTCCATTCCATTCCATTCCATTTCCATTCCCATTCCATTTCCATTCCCGTTCCATTTCCATTCCCGTTTCTTTTCCATTCCCGTTCCATTTCCATTCCAGTTCCATTACCATTCCCGTTCCATTTCCATTCCCGATCCATTTCCATTCCCGTTCCATTTCCATTCCCGTTCCATTTCCATTCCCGTTCCATTACCATTCTCGTTCCATTTCCGTTCCCGTTCCGTTTCCGTTCCCGTTCCATTTCCGTTCTCGTTCCGTTTCCGTTCCCGTTCCATTTCCATTCCCGTTCCATTTCCGTTCCCGTTCCATTTCCATTCCCGTTCCATTTCCATTCCCTTTCCATTTCCATTTCATTCCATTCCATTCTGCTCGGGTACATTCCATTCCATTCCATTGCATTCCATTCCGTTCTGCTCCTGTCCATTCCATTCCATTCCATTCCGTTCCATTCCGTTCTACTCGGGTAGATTCCATTCCATTCCATTCCATTCCATTCCATTCCATTCCATTCCATTCCATTCCATTCCATTCAACTGGTGTCCATTCCATTCCATTCCATTCCATTCCATTCCATTCCATTCCATTCCATTGCATTCCATTCCATTCCATTCCATTCCGTTCCGTTCTACTCGGTTACATTCCATTCAATTCCATTCCATTCCGTTCTACTCGGGTAGATTCCATTCCATTCCATTCCATTCCTTCCCATTCCATTGCATTCCATTGCATTGCATTGCACTCAATTCCATTCCATTCCATTCCATTCCATTCCATTCCATTCCATTCCATTCCATTCCGTTCCGTTCAACTCGGTTACATTCCATTCAATTACATTCCATTCCGTTCTACTCGGTTACATTCCATTCCATTCCATTCCATTCCATTCCAATCCATTCCATTCCATTCCATTCCGTTCTACTCGGGTACCTTCCGTTCCATTCCATTCCATTCCATTCCATTCCATTCCATTCCTTTCCGTTCTACTTTGGTACATTCCATTCCATTCCATTCCATTCCATTCCATTACATTACATTACATTCCATTCCATTCCGTTCTACTCAGGTTGATTCCATTCTATTCCATTCCATTCCATTCCATTCCATTCCATTCCATTCGATTCCATTCCATTCCATTCCATTGAATTCCATTCCATTCCATTCCATTCCATGGAATTCCATTCCATTGCATTCCATTCCATTCCATTCCATTCCATTCCATTGAATTCCATTCCATTGCATTCCATTCCATTCCATTGAATTCCATTCCTTTCCATTCCATTCCATTGAATTCCATTCCATTCCATTCCATTCCATTCCATTCCATTCCATTCCATTCCATTGAATTCCATTCCATTCCATTCCATTCCATCCCATTCCATTCCATTCCATTCCATTCCGTTCTACTCGGGTTGATTCCATTCTATTCCATTCCATTCCATTCGATCCCATTTGATTCCATTCGATTCCATTCAATTCCATTCGATTCCATTCCATTCCACTCCATTCCATTCCATTGAATTCCATTCCATTCCATTCCATTTCATTCCATTCCATTCCATTCCATTAAATTCCTTTCCATTCCATTGCATTCCATTGCATTCCATTCCATTCCATTCCATTCCATTCCATTCCATTCCATTCCATTCCACTCCACACCACTCCACTCCACTCCATTCCACTCCGCTCCACTCCGGTACATTCCATTCCATTCCTTTCCATTCCATTCCATTCCATTCCGTGCTTCTCAGGTACATTCCGTTCCGTTCCATTCCATTCCATTCCATTCCATTCCGTTCCAGTGCACTCTACTCCACTCCACTCCACTCCACTCCGGTACATTCCATTCCATTCCATTCCATTCCATTCCATTCCATTTCCATTCCCATTCCATTTCCATTCCCGTTCCATTTCCATTCCCGTTTCTTTTCCATTCCCGTTCCATTTCCATTCCCGTTCCATTACCATTCCCGTTCCATTTCCATTCCCGATCCATTTCCATTCCCGTTCCTTTTCCATTCCCGTTCCATTTCCATTCCCGTTCCATTACCATTCCCGTTCCATTTCCTTTCCCGTTCCGTTTCCGTTCCCGTTCCATTTCCGTTCTCGTTCCGTTTCCGTTCCCGTTCCATTTCCATTCCCGTTCCATTTCCGTTCCCGTTCCATTTCCATTCCCGTTCCATTTCCATTCCCTTTCCATTTCCATTTCATTCCATTCCGTTCTGCTCGGGTACATTCCATTCCATTCCATTGCATTCCATTCCGTTCTGCTCCTGTCCATTCCATTCCATTCCAATCCGTTCCATTCCATTCTACTCGGGTAGATTCCATTCCATTCCATTCCATTCCATTCCATTCCATTCCATTCCATTCCATTCCATTCTACTGGTGTCCATTCCATTCCATTCCATTCCATTCCATTCCATTCCATTCCATTGCATTCCATTCCATTCCATTCCATTCCGTTCCGTTCTACTCGGTTACATTCCATTCAATTCCATTCCATTCCGTTCTACTCGGGTAGATTCCATTCCATTCCATTCCATTCCTTTCCATTCCATTGCATTCCATTGCATTGCATTGCACTCAATTCCATTCCATTCCATTCCATTCCATTCCATTCCATTCCGTTCCGTTCAACTCGGTTACATTCCATTCAATTACATTCCATTCCGTTCTACTCGGTTACATTCCATTCCATTCCATTCCATTCCATTCCAATCCATTCCATTCCATTCCATTCCGTTCTACTCGGGTACATTCCGTTCCATTCCATTCAATTCCATTCCATTCCATTCCATTCCATTCCATTCCTTTCCGTTCTACTTTGGTACATTCCATTCCATTCCATTCCATTCCATTCCATTCCATTACATTACATTCCATATCTTTCCATTCCGTTCTACTCAGGTTGATTCCATTCTATTCCATTCCATTCCATTCCATTCCATTCCATTCCATTCGATTCCATTCCATTCCATTCCATTGAATTCCATTCCATTCCATTCCATTCCATGGAATTCCATTCCATTCCATGGAATTCCATTCCATTCCATTCCATTCCATTCCATTCCATGGAATTCCATTCCATTCCATTCCATTCCATTCCGTTCCATTCCATTCCATTGAATTCCATTCCATTCCATTCCATTCCATTCCATTCCATTCCATTCCATTCCATTCCATTGAATTGCATTCCATTCCATTGAATTCCATTCCGTTCCATTCCATTCCATTGAATTCCATTCCATTCCATTCCATTCCATTCCATTCCATTCCATTCCATTCCATTCCATTCCATTCCATCCCATTCCATTCCATTCCATTCCATTCCGTTCTACTCGGGTTGATTCCATTCTATTCCATTCCATTCCATTCGATCCCATTTGATTCCATTCGATTCCATTCAATTCCATTCGATTCCATTCCATTCCACTCCATTCCATTCCATTGAATTCCATTCCATTCCATTCCATTCCATTCCATTCCATTCCATTCCATTCCATTCCATTCCATTCCATTCCATTCCATTCCATTCCATTCTACTGGTGTCCATTCCATTCCATTCCATTCCATTCCATTCCATTGAATTCCATTCCTTTCCATTCCATTGCATTCCATTGCATTCCATTCCATTCCATTCCATTCCATTGAATTCCATTCCATTCCATTCCATTCCATGGAATTCCGTTCCATTCCATTCCATTCCGTTCCGTTCCGTCCCGTTCCGTTCCGTTCCGTTCCGTTGCGTTCCGTTCCGTTCTACTCGGGTTGATTCCTTTCTATTCCATTCCATTCCATTCGATTCCATTCGATTCCATTTGATTCCACTCCATTCCATTCCATAGAATTCCATTCCATTCCATTCCATTCCATTGAATTCCATTCCATTCCATTCCATTCCATTGAATTCCATTCCATTCCATTCCATTCCATTCCATTCCATTCCATTCCATTCCATTCTACTGGTGTCCATTCCATTCCATTCCATTCCATTGCATTCTATTGCATTCCATTCCATTCCATTCCATTCCATTCCACTCCACTCCACTCCACTCCACTCCATTCCACTCCACTCCACTCCGGTACATTCCATTCCATTCCATTCCATTCCATTCCATTCCATTCCGTGCTTCTCGGGTACATTCCGTTCCGTTCCATTCCATTCCATTCCATTCCATTCCGTTCCAGTGCACTCTACTCCACTCCACTCCACTCCACTCCACTCCGGTACATTCCATTCCATTCCATTCCATTCCATTCCATTCCATTCCATTTCCATTCCCATTCCATTTCCATTCCCGTTCC
Source organism: Gorilla gorilla gorilla (assembly GCF_029281585.2). Classification (NCBI taxonomy): domain Eukaryota; kingdom Metazoa; phylum Chordata; class Mammalia; order Primates; family Hominidae; genus Gorilla; species Gorilla gorilla. The sequence goes on along the minus strand of NC_073238.2, from coordinate 10,019,672 downwards.
ATTTCCATTCCCGTTTCTTTTCCATTCCCGTTCCATTTCCATTCCAGTTCCATTACCATTCCCGTTCCATTTCCATTCCCGATCCATTTCCATTCCCGTTCCATTTCCATTCCCGTTCCATTTCCATTCCCGTTCCATTACCATTCCCGTTCCATTTCCGTTCCCGTTCCGTTTCCGTTCCCGTTCCATTTCCGTTCTCGTTCCGTTTCCGTTCCCGTTCCATTTCCATTCCCGTTCCATTTCCATTCCCTTTCCATTTCCATTTCATTCCATTCCGTTCTGCTCGGGTACATTCCATTCCATTCCATTGCATTCCATTCCGTTCTGCTCCTGTCCATTCCATTCCATTCCATTCCGTTCCATTCCGTTCTACTCGGGTAGATTCCATTCCATTCCATTCCATTCCATTCCATTCCATTCCATTCCATTCCATTCAACTGGTGTCCATTCCATTCCATTCCATTCCATTGCATTCCATTCCATTCCATTCCATTCCGTTCCGTTCTACTCGGTTACATTCCATTCAATTCCATTCCATTCCGTTCTACTCGGGTAGATTCCATTCCATTCCATTCCATTCCTTTCCATTCCATTGCATTCCATTGCATTGCATTGCACTCAATTCCATTCCATTCCATTCCATTCCATTCCATTCCATTCCATTCCATTCCATTCCGTTCCGTTCAACTCGGTTACATTCCATTCAATTACATTCCATTCCGTTCTACTCGGTTTCATTCCATTCCATTCCATTCCATTCCATTCCAAACCATTCCATTCCATTCCATTCCGTTCTACTCGGGTACATTCCATTCCATTCCATTCCATTCCATTCCATTGAATTCCATTCCATTCCATTCCATTCCATGGAATTCCGTTCCATTCCATTCCATTGCGTTCCGTTCCGTCCCGTTCCGTTCCGTTCCGTTCCGTTGCGTTCCGTTCCGTTCTACTCGGGTTGATTCCATTCTATTCCATTCCATTCCATTCGATTCCATTCGATTCCATTCGATTCCACTCCATTCCATTCCATAGAATTCCATTCCATTCCATTCCATTCCATTGAATTCCATTCCATTCCATTCCATTCCATTGAATTCCATTCCATTCCATTCCATTCCATTGAATTCCATTCCATTCCATTCCATTCCATTCCATTCCATTCCATTCCATTCTACTGGTGTCCATTCCATTCCATTCCATTCCATTCCATTCCATTCCATTCCATTCCTTTCCATTCCATTGCATTCCATTGCATTCCATTCCATTCCATTCCATTCCATTCCATTCCATTCCATTCCATTCCACTCCACTCCACTCCACTCCACTCCATTCCACTCCACTCCACTCCGGTACATTCCATTCCATTCCATTCCATTCCATTCCATTCCATTCCGTGCTTCTCGGGTACATTCCGTTCCGTTCCATTCCATTCCATTCCATTCCATTCCGTTCCAGTGCACTCCACTGCACTCCACTCCACTCCAGTACATTCCATTCCATTCCATTCCATTCCATTCCATTCCATTCCATTCCATTCCATTTCCATTCCCATTCCATTTCCATTCCCGTTCCATTTCCATTCCCGTTTCTTTTCCATTCCCGTTCCATTTCCATTCCAGTTCCATTACCATTCCCGTTCCATTTCCATTCCCGATCCATTTCCATTCCCGTTCCATTTCCATTCCCGTTCCATTTCCATTCCCGTTCCATTACCATTCACGTTCCATTTCCGTTCCCGTTCCTTTTCCGTTCCCGTTCCATTTCCGTTCTCGTTCCGTTTCCGTTCCCGTTCCATTTCCATTCCCGTTCCATTTCCGTTCCCGTTCCATTTCCATTCCCGTTCCATTTCCATTCCCTTTCCATTTCCATTTCATTCCATTCCATTCTGCTCGGGTACATTCCATTCCATTCCATTGCATTCCATTCCGTTCTGCTCCTGTCCATTCCATTCCATTCCATTCCGTTCCATTCCGTTCTACTCGGGTAGATTCCATTCCATTCCATTCCATTCCATTCCATTCCATTCCATTCCATTCCATTCCATTCCATTCCATTCAACTGGTGTCCATTCCATTCCATTCCATTCCATTCCATTCCATTCCATTCCATCCCATTCCATTCCATTCCATTCCATTCCGTTCCGTTCTACTCGGTTACATTCCATTCAATTCCATTCCATTCCGTTCTACTCGGGTAGATTCCATTCCATTCCATTCCATTCCTTCCCATTCCATTGCATTCCATTGCATTGCATTGCACTCAATTCCATTCCATTCCATTCCATTCCATTCCATTCCATTCCATTCCATTCCATTCCATTTCGTTCCGTTCAACTCGGTTACATTCCATTCAATTACATTCCATTCCGTTCTACTCGGTTACATTCCATTCCATTCCATTAAATTCCATTCCAATCCATTCCATTCCATTCCATTCCATTCCACTCCATTGCATTCCATTCCATTCCATTCCATTCCATTCCATTCCATTCCATTCCATTCCACTCCATTCCATTCCACTCCACTGCACTCCACTCCACTACACTCCACTCCATTCCACTCCCTTCCATTCCATTAAATTGAATTCCATTCCTTTCCATTCCATTCCATTCCATTCCATTCCATTCCATTCCATTCCACTCCATTCCATTCCAATCCACTCCACTCCACTCCACTCCACTCCATTCCATTCCCTTCCATTCCATTCAATTGAATTGCATTGAATTCCATTCCATTCCATTCCATAACATTTCATTCCATTCCATTCCATTCCATTCCATTCCATTCCATTCCATTCCATTCCGTTCTACTCGGGTTGATTCCATTCTATTCCATTCCATTCCATTCGATTCCATTCGATTCCATTCGATTCCATTCGTTTCCATTCCATTCCATTCCATTCTATTCCATTGAATTCCATTCCATTCCATTCCATTCCATTCCATTCCATTCCATTGCATTCCATTCCATTGAATTGCATTGAATTCCATTCCATTGAATTCCATTCCATTCCATTCCATTCCATTCCATTCCATTGAATTCCATTCCATTCCATTCCATTCCATTCCATTCCATTGAATTCCATTCCATTCCATTCTATTCCATGGAATTCCGTTCCATTCCATTCCATTCCGTTCCGTTCCGTCCCGTTCCGTTCCGTTCCGTTCCGTTGCGTTCCGTTCTGTTCTACTCGGGTTGATTCCATTCTATTCCATTCCATTCCATTCGATTCCATTCGATTCCATTCGATTCCACTCCATTCCATTCCATAGAATTCCATTCCATTCCATTCCATTCCATTGAATTCCATTCCATTCCATTCCATTCCATTGAATTCCATTCCATTCCATTCCATTCCATTGAATTTCATTCCATTCCATTCCATTCCATTCCATTCCATTCCATTCCATTATACTGGTGTCCATTCCATTCCATTCCATTCCATTCCATTCCATTCCATTCCTTTCCATTCCATTGCATTCCATTGCATTCCATTCCATTCCATTCCATTCCATTCCATTCCATTCCATTCCATTCCACTCCACTCCACTCCACTCCACTCCATTCCACTCCACTCCACTCCGGTACATTCCATTCCATTCCATTCCATTCCATTCCATTCCGTGCTTCTCGGGTACATTCCGTTCCGTTCCATTCCATTCCATTCCATTCCATTCCGTTCCAGTGCACTCTACTCCACTCCACTCCACTCCACTCCACTCCGGTACATTCCATTCCATTCCATTCCATTCCATTCCATTCCATTCCATTTCCATTCCCATTCCATTTCCATTCCCGTTCCATTTCCATTCCCGTTTCTTTTCCATTCCCGTTCCATTTCCATTCCAGTTCCATTACCATTCCCGTTCCATTTCCATTCCCGATCCATTTCCATTCCCGTTCCATTTCCATTCCCGTTCCATTTCCATTCCCGTTCCATTACCATTCTCGTTCCATTTCCGTTCCCGTTCCGTTTCCGTTCCCGTTCCATTTCCGTTCTCGTTCCGTTTCCGTTCCCGTTCCATTTCCATTCCCGTTCCATTTCCGTTCCCGTTCCATTTCCATTCCCGTTCCATTTCCATTCCCTTTCCATTTCCATTTCATTCCATTCCATTCTGCTCGGGTACATTCCATTCCATTCCATTGCATTCCATTCCGTTCTGCTCCTGTCCATTCCATTCCATTCCATTCCGTTCCATTCCGTTCTACTCGGGTAGATTCCATTCCATTCCATTCCATTCCATTCCATTCCATTCCATTCCATTCCATTCCATTCCATTCCATTCAACTGGTGTCCATTCCATTCCATTCCATTCCATTCCATTCCATTCCATTCCATTGCATTCCATTCCATTCCATTCCATTCCGTTCCGTTCTACTCGGTTACATTCCATTCAATTCCATTCCATTCCGTTCTACTCGGGTAGATTCCATTCCATTCCATTCCATTCCTTCCCATTCCATTGCATTCCATTGCATTGCATTGCACTCAATTCCATTCCATTCCATTCCATTCCATTCCATTCCATTCCATTCCATTCCATTCCATTCCGTTCCGTTCAACTCGGTTACATTCCATTCAATTACATTCCATTCCGTTCTACTCGGTTACATTCCATTCCATTCCATTCCATTCCATTCCAATCCATTCCATTCCATTCCATTCCGTTCTACTCGGGTACCTTCCGTTCCATTCCATTCCATTCCATTCCATTCCATTCCATTCCTTTCCGTTCTACTTTGGTACATTCCATTCCATTCCATTCCATTCCATTCCATTACATTACATTACATTCCATTCCATTCCGTTCTACTCAGGTTGATTCCATTCTATTCCATTCCATTCCATTCCATTCCATTCCATTCCATTCGATTCCATTCCATTCCATTCCATTGAATTCCATTCCATTCCATTCCATTCCATGGAATTCCATTCCATTGCATTCCATTCCATTCCATTCCATTCCATTCCATTGAATTCCATTCCATTGCATTCCATTCCATTCCATTGAATTCCATTCCTTTCCATTCCATTCCATTGAATTCCATTCCATTCCATTCCATTCCATTCCATTCCATTCCATTCCATTCCATTGAATTCCATTCCATTCCATTCCATTCCATCCCATTCCATTCCATTCCATTCCATTCCGTTCTACTCGGGTTGATTCCATTCTATTCCATTCCATTCCATTCGATCCCATTTGATTCCATTCGATTCCATTCAATTCCATTCGATTCCATTCCATTCCACTCCATTCCATTCCATTGAATTCCATTCCATTCCATTCCATTTCATTCCATTCCATTCCATTCCATTAAATTCCTTTCCATTCCATTGCATTCCATTGCATTCCATTCCATTCCATTCCATTCCATTCCATTCCATTCCATTCCATTCCACTCCACACCACTCCACTCCACTCCATTCCACTCCGCTCCACTCCGGTACATTCCATTCCATTCCTTTCCATTCCATTCCATTCCATTCCGTGCTTCTCAGGTACATTCCGTTCCGTTCCATTCCATTCCATTCCATTCCATTCCGTTCCAGTGCACTCTACTCCACTCCACTCCACTCCACTCCGGTACATTCCATTCCATTCCATTCCATTCCATTCCATTCCATTTCCATTCCCATTCCATTTCCATTCCCGTTCCATTTCCATTCCCGTTTCTTTTCCATTCCCGTTCCATTTCCATTCCCGTTCCATTACCATTCCCGTTCCATTTCCATTCCCGATCCATTTCCATTCCCGTTCCTTTTCCATTCCCGTTCCATTTCCATTCCCGTTCCATTACCATTCCCGTTCCATTTCCTTTCCCGTTCCGTTTCCGTTCCCGTTCCATTTCCGTTCTCGTTCCGTTTCCGTTCCCGTTCCATTTCCATTCCCGTTCCATTTCCGTTCCCGTTCCATTTCCATTCCCGTTCCATTTCCATTCCCTTTCCATTTCCATTTCATTCCATTCCGTTCTGCTCGGGTACATTCCATTCCATTCCATTGCATTCCATTCCGTTCTGCTCCTGTCCATTCCATTCCATTCCAATCCGTTCCATTCCATTCTACTCGGGTAGATTCCATTCCATTCCATTCCATTCCATTCCATTCCATTCCATTCCATTCCATTCCATTCTACTGGTGTCCATTCCATTCCATTCCATTCCATTCCATTCCATTCCATTCCATTGCATTCCATTCCATTCCATTCCATTCCGTTCCGTTCTACTCGGTTACATTCCATTCAATTCCATTCCATTCCGTTCTACTCGGGTAGATTCCATTCCATTCCATTCCATTCCTTTCCATTCCATTGCATTCCATTGCATTGCATTGCACTCAATTCCATTCCATTCCATTCCATTCCATTCCATTCCATTCCGTTCCGTTCAACTCGGTTACATTCCATTCAATTACATTCCATTCCGTTCTACTCGGTTACATTCCATTCCATTCCATTCCATTCCATTCCAATCCATTCCATTCCATTCCATTCCGTTCTACTCGGGTACATTCCGTTCCATTCCATTCAATTCCATTCCATTCCATTCCATTCCATTCCATTCCTTTCCGTTCTACTTTGGTACATTCCATTCCATTCCATTCCATTCCATTCCATTCCATTACATTACATTCCATATCTTTCCATTCCGTTCTACTCAGGTTGATTCCATTCTATTCCATTCCATTCCATTCCATTCCATTCCATTCCATTCGATTCCATTCCATTCCATTCCATTGAATTCCATTCCATTCCATTCCATTCCATGGAATTCCATTCCATTCCATGGAATTCCATTCCATTCCATTCCATTCCATTCCATTCCATGGAATTCCATTCCATTCCATTCCATTCCATTCCGTTCCATTCCATTCCATTGAATTCCATTCCATTCCATTCCATTCAATTCCATTCCATTCCATTCCATTCCATTCCATTGAATTGCATTCCATTCCATTGAATTCCATTCCGTTCCATTCCATTCCATTGAATTCCATTCCATTCCATTCCATTCCATTCCATTCCATTCCATTCCATTCCATTCCATTCCATTCCATTCCGTTCTACTCGGGTTGATTCCATTCCATTCCATTCCATTCCATTCCATGGAATTCCATTCCATTCCATTCCATTCCATTCCATTCCATTCCATTGAATTCCATTCCATTCCATTCCATTCCATTCCATTGAATTCCATTCCGTTCCATTCCATTCCATTGAATTCCATTCCATTCCATTCCATTCCATTCCATTCCATTCCATTCCATTCCATTGAATTCCATTCCATTCCATTCCATTCCATTCCATTCCATCCCATTCCATTCCATTCCATTCCATTCCGTTCTACTCGGGTTGATTCCATTCTATTCCATTCCATTCCATTCGATCCCATTTGATTCCATTCGATTCCATTCAATTCCATTCGATTCCATTCCATTCAACTCCATTCCATTCCATTGAATTCCATTCCATTCCATTCCATTCCATTCCATTCCATTCCATTGAATTCCATTCCATTCCATTCCATTCCATTCCATTGAATTCCATTCCATTCCATTCCATTCCATTCCATTCCACTCCACTCCACTCCACTCCACTCCATTCCACTCCACTCCACTCCGGTACATTCCATTCCATTCCATTCCATTCCATTCCATTCCATTCCATTCCATTCCATTCCATTCCATTCCGTGCTTCTCGGGTACATTCCGTTCCGTTCCATTCCATTCCATTCCATTCCATTCCGTTCCAGTGCACTCTACTGCACTCCACTCCACTCCACTCCACTCCGTTACATTCCATTCCATTACATTCCATTCCATTCCATTTCCATTCCCATTCCATTTCCATTCCCGTTCCATTTCCATTCCCGTTTCTTTTCCATTCCCGTTCCATTTCCATTCCAGTTCCATTACCATTCCCGTTCCATTTCCATTCCCGATCCATTTCCATTCCCGTTCCATTTCCATTCCCGTTCCATTTCCATTCCCGTTCCATTACCATTCCCGTTCCATTTCCGTTCCCGTTCCGTTTCCGTTCCCGTTCCATTTCCGTTCTCGTTCCGTTTCCGTTCCCGTTCCATTTCCATTCCCGTTCCATTTCCGTTCCCGTTCCATTTCCATTCCCGTTCCATTTCCATTCCCTTTCCATTTCCATTTCATTCCATTCCGTTCTGCTCGGGTACATTCCATTCCATTCCATTGCATTCCATTCCGTTCTGCTCCTGTCCATTCCATTCCATTCCAATCCGTTCCATTCCGTTCTACTCGGGTAGATTCCATTCCATTCCATTCCATTCCATTCCATTCCATTCCATTCCATTCCATTCTACTGGTGTCCATTCCATTCCATTCCATTCCATTACATTCCATTCCATTCCATTGCATTCCATTCCATTCCATTCCATTCCGTTAAGTTCTACTCGGTTACATTCCATTCAATTCCATTCCATTCCGTTCTACTCGGGTAGATTCCATTCCATTCCATTCCATTCCTTTCCATTCCATTGCATTCCATTGCATTGCATTGCACTCAATTCCATTCCATTCCATTCCATTCCATTCCATTCCATTCCATTCCATTCCGTTCCGTTCAACTCGGTTACATTCCATTCAATTACATTCCATTCCGTTCTACTCGGTTACATTCCATTCCATTCCATTCCATTCCATTCCAATCCATTCCATTCCGTTGTACTCGGGTACCTTCCGTTCCATTCCATTCCATTCCATTCCATTCCATTCCATTCCTTTCCGTTCTACTTTGGTACATTCCATTCCATTCCATTCCATTCCATTCCATTCCATTCCATTACATTACATTCCATTCCATTCCGTTCTACTCAGGTTGATTCCATTCTATTCCATTCCATTCCATTCCATTCCATTCCATTCCATTCCATTCCATTCCATTCCATTCCATTCCATTCCATAGAATTCCATTCCATTCCATTCCATTCCATGGAATTCCATTCCATTCCATTCCATTCCATTCCATTCCATTGAATTCCATTCCGTTCCATTCCATTCCATTGAATTCCATTCCATTCCATTCCATTCCATTCCATTCCATTCCATTGAATTCCATTCCATTCCATTCCATTCCATTCCATTCCATCCCATTCCATTCCATTCCATTCCATTCCGTTCTACTCGGGTTGATTCCATTCTATTCCATTCCATTCCATTCGATCCCATTTGATTCCATTCGATTCCACTCCATTCCATTCCATAGAATTCCATTCCATTCCATTCCATTCCATTCCATTCCATCCCATTCCATTCCATTCCATTCCATTCCGTTCTACTCGGGTTGATTCCAATCTATTCCATTCCATTCCATTCGATCCCATTTGATTCCATTCGATTCCATTCAATTCCATTCGATTCCATTCCATTCCACTCCATTCCATTCCATAGAATTCCATTCCATTCCATTCCATTCCATTGAATTCCATTCCATTCCATTCCATTCCATTGAATTCCATTCCATTCCATTCCATTCCATTGAATTCCATTCCATTCCATTCCATTCCATTCCATTCCATTCCATTCCATTCTACTGCTGTCCATTCCATTCCATTCCATTCCATTCCATTCCATTCCATTCCATTCCATTCCTTTCCATTCCATTGCATTCCATTGCATTCCATTCCATTCCATTCCATTCCATTCCACTCCACTCCACTCCACTCCACTCCATTCCACTCCACTCCACTCCGGTACATTCCATTCCATTCCATTCCATTCCATTCCATTCCATTCCGTGCTTCTCGGGTACATTCCGTTCCGTTCCATTCCATTCCATTCCATTCCATTCCGTTCCAGTGCACTCTACTCCACTCCACTCCACTCCACTCCACTCCGGTACATTCCATTCCTTTCCATTCCATTCCATTCCATTCCATTTCCATTCCCATTCCATTTCCATTCCCGTTCCATTTCCATTCCCGTTTCTTTTCCATTCCCGTTCCATTTCCATTCCAGTTCCATTACCATTCCCGTTCCATTTCCATTCCCGATCCATTTCCATTCCCGTTCCTTTTCCATTCCCGTTCCATTTCCATTCCCGTTCCGTTACCATTCCCGTTCCATTTCCGTTCCCGTTCCGTTTCCGTTCCCGTTCCATTTCCGTTCTCGTTCCGTTTCCGTTCCCGTTCCATTTCCATTCCCTTTCCATTTCCATTTCATTCCATTCCGTTCTGCTCGGGTACATTCCATTCCATTCCATTGCATTCCATTCCGTTCTGCTCCTGTCCATTCCATTCCATTCCATTCCGTTCCATTCCGTTCTACTCGGGTAGATTCCATTCCATTCCATTCCATTCCATTCCATTCCATTCCATTCCATTCCATTCCATTCCATTCCATTCCATTATACTGGTGTCCATTCCATTCCATTCCATTCCATTCCATTCCATTCCATTGCATTCCATTCCATTCCATTCCATTCCGTTCCGTTCTACTCGGTTACATTCCATTCAATTCCATTCCATTCCGTTCTACTCGGGTAGATTCCATTCCATTCCATTCCATTCCATTCCTTTCCATTCCATTGCATTCCATTGCATTGCATTGCACTCAATTCCATTCCATTCCATTCCATTCCATTCCATTCCATTCCATTCCATTCCATTCCGTTCCGTTCAACTCGGTTACATTCCATTCAATTACATTCCATTCCGTTCTACTCGGTTACATTCCATTCCATTCCATTCCATTCCATTCCAATCCATTCCATTCCATTCCATTCCGTTCTACTCGGGTACATTCCATTCCATTCCATTCCATTCCATTCCATTCCATTCCATTCCATTCCATTCCATTCCGTTCTACTTTGGTACATTCCATTCCATTCCATTCCATTCCATTCCATTCCATTCCATTCCATTCCATTCCGTTCTACTCGGGTTGATTCCATTCCATTCCATTCCATTCCATTCCATTCCATTCCATTCCATTCCATTCCATTCCATTCCATTCGATTCCATTCCATTCCATTCCATTGAATTCCATTCCATTCCATGGAATTCCATTCCATTCCATTCCATTCCATTCCATTCCATTCCATTCCATTCCATTGAATTCCATTCCATTCCATTCCATTCCATTCCATTCCATTCCATTCCATTCCATTCCATTGAAATCCGTTCCATTCCATTCCATTCCATGGAATTCCGTTCCATTGCATTCCATTCCGTTCCGTTCCGTCCCGTTCCGTTCCGTTCCGTTCCGTTGCGTTCCGCTCCGTTCTACTCGGGTTGATTCCATTCTATTCCTTTCCATTCCATTCGATTCCATTCGATTCCATTCGATTCCACTCCATTCCATTCCATAGAATTCCATTCCATTCCATTCCATTCCATTGAATTCCATTCCATTCCATTCCATTCCATTGAATTCCATTCCATTCCATTCCATTCCATTGAATTCCATTCCATTCCATTCCATTCCATTGAATTCCATTCCATTCCATTCCATTCCATTCCATTCCATTCCATTCCATTCCATTCCATTCTACTGTTGTCCATTCCATTCCATTCCATTCCATTCCATTCCATTCCATTCCATTCCATTCCATTCCTTTCCATTCCTTTGCATTCCATTGCATTCCATTCCATTCCATTCCATTCCATTCCATTCCATTCCATTCCATTCCATTCCACTCCACACCACTCCACTCCACTCCATTCCACTCCGCTCCACTCCGGTACATTCCATTCCATTCCATTCCATTCCATTCCATTCCGTGCTTCTCAGGTACATTCCGTTCCGTTCCATTCCATTCCATTCCATTCCATTCCGTTCCAGTGCACTCTACTCCACTCCACTCCACTCCACTCCGGTACATTCCATTCCATTCCATTCCATTCCATTCCATTCCATTCCATTCCATTTCCATTCCCATTCCATTTCCATTCCCGTTCCATTTCCATTCCCGTTTCTTTTCCATTCCCGTTCCATTTCCATTCCCGTTCCATTACCATTCCCGTTCCATTTCCATTCCCGATCCATTTCCATTCCCGTTCCTTTTCCATTCCCGTTCCATTTCCATTCCTGTTCTGTTACCATTCCCGTTCCATTTCCGTTCCCGTTCCGTTTCCGTTCCCGTTCCATTTCCATTCCCGTTCCATTTCCGTTCCCGTTCCATTTCCATTCCCGTTCCATTTCCATTCCCTTTCCATTTCCATTTCATTCCATTCCGTTCTGCTCGGGTACATTCCATTCCATTCCATTGCATTCCATTCCGTTCTGCTCCTGTCCATTCCATTCCATTCCATTCCGTTCCATTCCGTTCTACTCGGGTAGATTCCACTCCATTCCATTCCATTCCATTCCATTCCATTCCATTCCATTCCATTCCATTCCATTCCATTCCATTCCATTCCATTCCATTCTACTGGTGTCCATTCCATTCCATTCCATTCCATTCCATTCCATTCCATTCCATTCCATTCCATTCCATTCCATTGCATTCCATTCCATTCCATTCCATTCCATTCCGTTCCGTTCTACTCGGTTACATTCCATTCAATTCCATTCCATTCCGTTCTACTCGGGTAGATTCCATTCCATTCCATTCCATTCCTTTCCATTCCATTGCATTCCATTGCATTGCATTGCACTCAATTCCATTCCATTCCATTCCATTCCATTCCATTCCATTCCATTCCATTCCATTCCGTTCCGTTCAACCCGGTTACATTCCATTCAATTACATTCCATTCCGTTCTACTCGGTTACATTCCATTCCATTCCATTCCATTCCATTCCATTCCTTTCCATTCCATTCCATGGAATTCCATTCCATTCCATTCCATTCCATTCCATAGAATTCCATTCCATTCCATTCCATTCCACTGAATTCCTTTCCATTCCATTCCATTCCGTTCCGTTCCGTTCCGTTCCGTTCCGTTGCGTTCCGTTCCGTTCCGTTGCGTTCCGTTCCGTTCTACTCGGGTTGATTCCATTCTATTCCATTCCATTCCAATCCATTCCGTTCCATTCCATTGAATTCCATTCCATTCCATTCCATTCCATTCCATTCCATTCCATTCCATTCCATGGAATTACGTTCCATTCCATTCCATTCCGTTCCGTTCCGTCCCGTTCCGTTCCGTTCCGTTCCGTTGCGTTCCGTTCCGTTCTACTCGGGTTGATTCCATTCTATTCCATTCCATTCCATTCGATTCCATTCGATTCCATTCGATTCCACTCCATTCCATTCCATAGAATTCCATTCCATTCCATTCCATTCCATTGAATTCCATTCCATTCCATTCCATTCCATTGAATTCCATTCCATTCCATTCCATTCCATTGAATTCCATTCCATTCCATTCCATTCCATTCCATTCCATTCCATTCCATTCCATTCCATTCCATTCCATTCTACTGTTGTCCATTCCATTCCATTCCATTCCATTCCATTCCATTCCATTCCATTCCATTCCTTCCATTCCATTGCATTCCATTGCATTCCATTCCATTCCATTCCATTCCATTCCATTCCATTCCATTCCATTCCACTCCACTCCACTCCACTCCATTCCACTCCACTCCACTCCGGTACATTCCATTCCATTCCATTCCATTCCATTCCGTGCTTCTCGGGTACATTCCGTTCCGTTCCATTCCATTCCATTCCATTCCATTCCGTTCCAGTGCACTCTACTCCACTCCACTCCACTCCACTCCACTCCGGTAAATTCCATTCCGTTCCATTCCATTCCATTCCATTCCATTCCATTTCCATTCCCATTCCATTTCCATTCCCGTTCCATTTCCATTCCCGTTTCTTTTCCATTCCCGTTCCATTTCCATTCCAGTTCCATTACCATTCCCGTTCCATTTCCATTCCCGATCCATTTCCATTCCCGTTCCTTTTCCATTCCCGTTCCATTTCCATTCCCGTTCCGTTACCATTCCCGTTCCATTTCCGTTCCCGTTCCGTTTCCGTTCCCGTTCCATTTCCGTTCTCGTTCCGTTTCCGTTCCCGTTCCATTTCCATTCCCGTTCCATTTCCGTTCCCGTTCCATTTCCATTCCCGTTCCATTTCCATTCCCTTTCCATTTCCATTTCATTCCATTCCGTTCTGCTCGGGTACATTCCATTCCATTCCATTGCATTCCATTCCGTTCTGCTCCTGTCCATTCCATTCCATTCCAATCCGTTCCATTCCGTTCTACTCGGGTAGATTCCATTCCATTCCATTCCATTCCATTCCATTCCATTCCATTCCATTCCATTCTACTGGTGTCCATTCCATTCCATTCCATTCCATTCCATTCCATTCCATTCCATTGCATTCCATTCCATTCCATTCCATTCCGTTAAGTTCTACTCGGTTACATTCCATTCAATTCCATTCCATTCCGTTCTACTCGGGTAGATTCCATTCCATTCCATTCCATTCCTTTCCATTCCATTGCATTCCATTGCATTGCATTGCACTCAATTCCATTCCATTCCATTCCATTCCATTCCATTCCATTCCGTTCCGTTCAACTCGGTTACATTCCATTCAATTACATTCCATTCCGTTCTACTCGGTTACATTCCATTCCATTCCATTCCATTCCATTCCAATCCATTCCATTCCGTTGTACTCGGGTACCTTCCGTTCCATTCCATTCCATTCCATTCCATTCCATTCCATTCCTTTCCGTTCTACTTTGGTACATTCCATTCCATTCCATTCCATTCCATTCCATTCCATTCCATTACATTACATTCCATTCCATTCCGTTCTACTCAGGTTGATTCCATTCTATTCCATTCCATTCCATTCCATTCCATTCCATTCCATTCCATTCCATTCGATTCCATTCCATTCCATTCCATAGAATTCCATTCCATTCCATTCCATTCCATGGAATTCCATTCCATTCCATTCCATTCCATTCCATTCCATTGAATTCCATTCCGTTCCATTCCATTCCATTGAATTCCATTCCATTCCATTCCATTCCATTCCATTCCATTCCATTGAATTCCATTCCATTCCATTCCATTCCATTCCATTCCATCCCATTCCATTCCATTCCATTCCATTCCGTTCTACTCGGGTTGATTCCATTCTATTCCATTCCATTCCATTCGATCCCATTTGATTCCATTCGATTCCACTCCATTCCATTCCATAGAATTCCATTCCATTCCATTCCATTCCATTCCATTCCATCCCATTCCATTCCATTCCATTCCATTCCGTTCTACTCGGGTTGATTCCATTCTATTCCATTCCATTCCATTCGATCCCATTTGATTCCATTCGATTCCATTCAATTCCATTCGATTCCATTCCATTCCACTCCATTCCATTCCATAGAATTCCATTCCATTCCATTCCATTCCATTGAATTCCATTCCATTCCATTCCATTCCATTGAATTCCATTCCATTCCATTCCATTCCATTCCATTCCATTCCATTCCATTCCATTCCATTCCATTCCATTCCATTCCATTCTACTGCTGTCCATTCCATTCCATTCCATTCCATTCCATTCCATTCCATTCCATTCCATTCCTTTCCATTCCATTGCATTCCATTGCATTCCATTCCATTCCATTCCATTCCATTCCACTCCACTCCACTCCACTCCACTCCATTCCACTCCACTCCACTCCGGTACATTCCATTCCATTCCATTCCATTCCATTCCATTCCATTCCGTGCTTCTCGGGTACATTCCGTTCCGTTCCATTCCATTCCATTCCATTCCATTCCGTTCCAGTGCACTCTACTCCACTCCACTCCACTCCACTCCACTCCGGTACATTCCATTCCTTTCCATTCCATTCCATTCCATTCCATTTCCATTCCCATTCCATTTCCATTCCCGTTCCATTTCCATTCCCGTTTCTTTTCCATTCCCGTTCCATTTCCATTCCAGTTCCATTACCATTCCCGTTCCATTTCCATTCCCGATCCATTTCCATTCCCGTTCCTTTTCCATTCCCGTTCCATTTCCATTCCCGTTCCGTTACCATTCCCGTTCCATTTCCGTTCCCGTTCCGTTTCCGTTCCCGTTCCATTTCCGTTCTCGTTCCGTTTCCGTTCCCGTTCCATTTCCATTCCCGTTCCATTTCCGTTCCCGTTCCATTTCCATTCCCGTTCCATTTCCATTCCCTTTCCATTTCCATTTCATTCCATTCCGTTCTGCTCGGGTACATTCCATTCCATTCCATTGCATTCCATTCCGTTCTGCTCCTGTCCATTCCATTCCATTCCATTCCGTTCCATTCCGTTCTACTCGGGTAGATTCCATTCCATTCCATTCCATTCCATTCCATTCCATTCCATTCCATTCCATTCCATTCCATTATACTGGTGTCCATTCCATTCCATTCCATTCCATTCCATTCCATTCCATTGCATTCCATTCCATTCCATTCCATTCCTTTCCGTTCTACTCGGTTACATTCCATTCAATTCCATTCCATTCCGTTCTACTCGGGTAGATTCCATTCCATTCCATTCCATTCCATTCCTTTCCATTCCATTGCATTCCATTGCATTGCATTGCACTCAATTCCATTCCATTCCATTCCATTCCATTCCATTCCATTCCATTCCATTCCGTTCCGTTCAACTCGGTTACATTCCATTCAATTACATTCCATTCCGTTCTACTCGGTTACATTCCATTCCATTCCATTCCATTCCATTCCAATCCATTCCATTCCATTCCATTCCGTTCTACTCGGGTACATTCCATTCCATTCCATTCCATTCCATTCCATTCCATTCCATTCCATTCCATTCCATTCCATTCCATTCCGTTCTACTTTGGTACATTCCATTCCATTCCATTCCATTCCATTCCATTCCATTCCATTCCATTCCATTCCATTCCGTTCTACTCGGGTTGATTCCATTCCATTCCATTCCATTCCATTCCATTCCATTCCATTCCATTCCATTCCATTCCATTCCATTCGATTCCATTCCATTCCATTCCATTGAATTCCATTCCATTCCATGGAATTCCATTCCATTCCATTCCATTCCATTCCATTCCATTCCATTCCATTCCATTCCATTGAATTCCATTCCATTCCATTCCATTCCATTCCATTCCATTCCATTCCATTCCATTCCATTCCATTGAAATCCGTTCCATTCCATTCCATTCCATGGAATTCCGTTCCATTGCATTCCATTCCGTTCCGTTCCGTCCCGTTCCGTTCCGTTCCGTTCCGTTGCGTTCCGCTCCGTTCTACTCGGGTTGATTCCATTCTATTCCTTTCCATTCCATTCGATTCCATTCGATTCCATTCGATTCCACTCCATTCCATTCCATAGAATTCCATTCCATTCCATTCCATTCCATTGAATTCCATTCCATTCCATTCCATTCCATTGAATTCCATTCCATTCCATTCCATTCCATTGAATTCCATTCCATTCCATTCCATTCCATTGAATTCCATTCCATTCCATTCCATTCCATTCCATTCCATTCCATTCCATTCCATTCCATTCCATTCTACTGTTGTCCATTCCATTCCATTCCATTCCATTCCATTCCATTCCATTCCATTCCATTCCATTCCTTTCCATTCCTTTGCATTCCATTGCATTCCATTCCATTCCATTCCATTCCATTCCATTCCATTCCATTCCATTCCACTCCACACCACTCCACTCCACTCCATTCCACTCCGCTCCACTCCGGTACATTCCATTCCATTCCATTCCATTCCATTCCATTCCGTGCTTCTCAGGTACATTCCGTTCCGTTCCATTCCATTCCATTCCATTCCATTCCGTTCCAGTGCACTCTACTCCACTCCACTCCACTCCACTCCGGTACATTCCATTCCATTCCATTCCATTCCATTCCATTCCATTCCATTTCCATTCCCATTCCATTTCCATTCCCGTTCCATTTCCATTCCCGTTTCTTTTCCATTCCCGTTCCATTTCCATTCCCGTTCCATTACCATTCCCGTTCCATTTCCATTCCCGATCCATTTCCATTCCCGTTCCTTTTCCATTCCCGTTCCATTTCCATTCCTGTTCTGTTACCATTCCCGTTCCATTTCCGTTCCCGTTCCGTTTCCGTTCCCGTTCCATTTCCATTCCCGTTCCATTTCCGTTCCCGTTCCATTTCCATTCCCGTTCCATTTCCATTCCCTTTCCATTTCCATTTCATTCCATTCCGTTCTGCTCGGGTACATTCCATTCCATTCCATTGCATTCCATTCCGTTCTGCTCCTGTCCATTCCATTCCATTCCATTCCGTTCCATTCCGTTCTACTCGGGTAGATTCCATTCCATTCCATTCCATTCCATTCCATTCCATTCCATTCCATTCCATTCCATTCTACTGGTGTCCATTCCATTCCATTCCATTCCATTCCATTCCATTCCATTCCATTCCATTCCATTCCATTCCATTGCATTCCATTCCATTCCATTCCATTCCATTCCGTTCCGTTCTACTCGGTTACATTCCATTCAATTCCATTCCATTCCGTTCTACTCGGGTAGATTCCATTCCATTCCATTCCATTCCTTTCCATTCCATTGCATTCCATTGCATTGCATTGCACTCAATTCCATTCCATTCCATTCCATTCCATTCCATTCCATTCCATTCCATTCCATTCCATTCCATTCCGTTCCGTTCAACCCGGTTACATTCCATTCAATTACATTCCATTCCGTTCTACTCGGTTACATTCCATTCCATTCCATTCCATTCCATTCCAATCCATTCCATTCCATTCCATTCCGTTCTACTTTGGTACATTCCATTCCATTCCATTCCATTCCATTCCATTCCATTCCATTACATTCCATTCCATTCCATTCCGTTCTACTCGGGTTGATTCCATTCTATTCCATTCCATTCCATTCCATTCCATTCCATTCCATTCCATTCCATTCCATTCCATTCCATTCCATTCCATTGAATTCCATTCCATTCCATTCCATTCCATTCCATTCCATTCCATTCCATTGAATTCCATTCCATTCCATTGAATTCCATTCCATTCCATTCCATTCCATTGAATTCCGTTCCATTCCATTCCATTCCATTCCATTCCATTCCATTGAATTCCATTCCATTCCATTCCATAGAATTCCGTTCCATTCCATTCCATTCCATTCCATTCCATTCCATTCCATTCCATTCCATTCCATTGAATTCCATTCCATTCCATTCCATTCCTTTCCATTGAATTCCATTCTGTTCCATTCCATTCCTTTGAATTCCGTTCCATTCCATTCCATTCCATTCCTTTCCGTTGCGTTCCGTTCCGTTCCGTTCCGTTGCGTTCCGCTCCGTTCTACTCGGGTTGATTCCACTCTATTTCATTCCATTCCATTCGATCCCATTCGATTCCATTCGATTCCATTCGATTCCATTCGATTCCACTCCATTCCATTCCATAGAATTCCATTCCATTCCATTCCATTTGAATTCCATTCCATTCCATTCCATTCCATTCTATTCCATTCCATCCCATTCCATTCCATTCCATTCCATTCTACTCGGGTTGATTGCATTCTATTCCATTCCATTCCATTCGATTCCATTCGATTCCATTCGATTCCATTCGATTCCATTCGATTCCATTCCATTCCATTCCATTCCATTCCATTGAATTCCATTCCATTCCATTCCATTCCATTCCATTGAATTCCATTCCATTCCATTCCATTCCATTCCATTCCATTCCATTCCATTGAATTCCATTCCATTCCATTCCATTCCATTCCATTCCATTCCATTCCATTCCATTCCATTGAATTCCATTCCATTCCATAGAATTCCATTCCATTCCATTCCATTCCATTCCATTGAATTCCGTTCCTTTCCATTCCATTCCATTCCGTTCCGTTCCGTTCCGTTCCGTTGCGTTCCGTTCCGTTCAACTAGGGTTGATTCCATTCTATTCAATTCCATTCCATTCCATTCTACACGGGTTGATCATTCCATTCCGTTCCGTTCCGTTCCGTTCCGTTCCGTTCCGTACCGTTCTACTCGGGTTGATTCCATTCTATTCCATTCCATTCCATTGGATTCCATTCGACTCCATTCCATTCCATTCCATTCCATTCCATTCCATTCCATTGCATTCCATTCCACTCCATTCCATTCCATTCCATTCCATTCCATTACATTCCATTCCGTTCCGTTCCGTTCCGTTCCGTTCCGTTGCGTTCCGTTCCGTTCTACTCGGGTTGATTCCATTCTATTCCATTCCATTCCATTTGACTCAATTCGATTCCATTCCATTCCATTGCATTGAATTCCATTCCATTCCATTCCATTCCATTCCATTCCATTCCACTCCATTGAATTCCATTCCATTGCATTCCATTCCATTCCATTCCATTCCATTCCATTCCACTCCATTCCATTCCACTCCACTGCACTCCACTCCACTCCACTCCACTCCATTCCACTCCCTTCCATTCCATTAAATTGAATTCCATTCCATTCCATTCCATTCCATTCCATTCCATTCCATTCCACTCCATTCCATTCCACTCCACTCCACTCCACTCCACTCCACTCCATTCCATTCCCTTCCATTCCATTCAATTGAATTGCATTGAATTCCATTCCATTCCATTCCATAACATTTCATTCCATTCCATTCCATTCCATTCCATTCCATTCCATTCCATTCCATTCCGTTCTACTCGGGTTGATTCCATTCTATTCCATTCCATTCCATTCGATTCCATTCGATTCCATTCGATTCAATTCGTTTCCATTCCATTCCATTCCATTCTATTCCATTGAATTCCATTCCATTCCATTCCATTCCATTCCATTCCACTCCATTCCATTCCATTCCATCCCATTCCATTGCATTCCATTCCATTGAATTCCATTGAATTCCATTCCATTGAATTCCATTCCATTCCATTCCATTCCATTCCATTCCATTGAATTCCATTCCATTCCATTCCATTCCATTCCATTCCATTGAATTCCATTCCATTCCATTCCATTCCATGGAATTCCGTTTCATTCCATTCCATTCCGTTCCGTTCCGTCCCGTTCCGTTCCGTTCCGTTCCGTTGCGTTCCGTTCCGTTCTACTCGGGTTGATTCCATTCCATTCCATTGAATTCCATTCCATTCCATTCCATTCCATTCCATTCCATTCTACTGGTGTCCATTCCATTCCATTCCATTCCATTCCATTCCATTCCATTCCATTCCTTTCCATTCCATTGCATTCCATTGCATTCCATTCCATTCCATTCCATTCCATTCCATTCCATTCCACTCCACTCCACTCCACTCCACTCCATTCCACTCCACTCCACTCCGGTACATTCCATTCCATTCCATTCCTTTCCATTCCATTCCATTCCGTGCTTCTCGGGTACATTCCGTTCCGTTCCATTCCATTCCATTCCATTCCATTCCGTTCCAGTGCACTCTACTCCACTCCACTCCACTCCACTCCACTCCGGTACATTCCATTCCATTCCATTCCATTCCATTCCATTTCCATTCCCATTCCATTTCCATTCCCGTTCCATTTCCATTCCCGTTTCTTTTCCATTCCCGTTCCATTTCCATTCCAGTTCCATTACCATTCCCGTTCCATTTCCATTCCCGATCCATTTCCATTCCCGTTCCATTACCATTCCCGTTCCGTTTCCGTTCCCGTTCCATTTCCGTTCTCGTTCCATTTCCGTTCCCGTTCCATTTCCATTCCCGTTCCATTTCCATTCCCTTTCCATTTCCATTTCATTCCATTCCATTCTGCTCGGGTACATTCCATTCCATTCCATTCCATTCCATTCCGTTCCGTTCCGTTCTACTCGGGTAGATTCCATTCCATTCCATTCCATTCCATTCCATTCCATTCCATTCCATTCCATTCCATTCCATTCCATTCAACTGGTGTCCATTCCATTCCATTCCATTCCATTCCATTCCATTCCATTCCATTCCATTCCATTGCATTCCATTCCATTCCATTCCATTCCGTTCCATTCTACTCGGTTACATTCCATTCAATTCCATTCCATTCCGTTCTACTCGGGTAGATTCCATTCCATTCCATTCCATTCCTTTCCATTCCATTGCATTCCATTGCATTGCATTGCACTCAATTCCATTCCATTCCATTCCATTCCATTCCATTCCATTCCATTCCATTCCATTCCATTCCATTCCATTCCATTCCATTCCATTCCATTCCTTTCCGTTCAACTCGGTTACATTCCATTCAATTACATTCCATTCCGTTCTACTCGGTTACATTCCATTCCATTCCATTCCATTCCATTCCAATCCATTCCATTCCATTCCATTCCGTTCTACTCGTGTACATTCCATTCCATTCCATTCCATTCCATTCCATTCCATTCCATTCCATTCCATTCCATTCCGTTCTACTTTGGTACATTCCATTCCATTCCATTCCATTCCATTCTATTCCATTCCATTCCATTCCGTTCTACTCAGGTTGATTCCATTCTATTCCATTCCATTCGATTCCATTCCATTCCATTCCATTCCATTCGATTCCATTCCATTCCATTCCATGGAATTCCATTCCATTCCATTCCATTCCATGGAATTCCATTCCATTCCATTCCATTCCATGGAATTCCATTCCATTCCATTCCATGGAATTCCATTCCATTCCATTCCATGGAATTCCATTCCATTCCATTCCATTCCATGGAATTCCATGGAATTCCATTCCATGGAATTCCATTCCATTCCATTCCATTCCATGGAATTCCATTCCATTCCATTCCATTCCATTCCATTCCATTCCATTCCATTGAATTCCATTCCGTTCCATTCCATTCCATTGAATTCCATTCCATTCCATTCCATTCCATTCCATTCCATTCCATTCCATTGAATTCCATTCCATTCCATTCCATTCCATTCCATTCCATCCCATTCCATTCCATTCCATTCCATTCCGTTCTACTCGGGTTGATTCCATTCTATTCCATTCCATTCCATTCGATCCCATTTGATTCCATTCGATTCCATTCAATTCCATTCGATTCCATTCCATTCCACTCCATTCCATTCCATTGAATTCCATTCCATTCCATTCCATTCCATTCCATTCCATTCCATGGAATTCCATTCCATTCCATTCCATTCCATTCCATAGAATTCCATTCCATTCCATTCCATTCCACTGAATTCCTTTCCATTCCATTCCATTCCGTTCCGTTCCGTTCCGTTGCGTTCCGTTCCGTTCCGTTGTGTTCCGTTCCGTTCTACTCGGGTTGATTCCATTCTATTCCATTCCATTCCAATCCATTCCGTTCCATTCCATTGAATTCCATTCCATTCCATTCCATTCCATTCCATTCCATTCCATTCCATTCCATACCATTCCATTGAATTCCACTCCATTCCATTCCATTCCATTGAATTCCATTCCATTCCATTCCATTCCATTGAATTCCATTCCATTCCATTCCATTCCATTCCATTCCATTCCATTCCATTCCATTCCATTCTACTGTTGTCCATTCCATTCCATTCCATTCCATTCCATTCCATTCCATTCCATTGCATTCCATTGCATTCCATTCCATTCCATTCCATTCCATTCCATTCCATTCCATTCCACTCCACTCCACTCCACTCCACTCCATTCCACTCCACTCCACTCCGGTACATTCCATTCCATTCCATTCCATTCCATTCCATTCCATTCCGTGCTTCTCGGGTACATTCCGTTCCGTTCCATTCCATTCCATTCCATTCCATTCCGTTCCAGTGCACTCTACTCCACTCCACTCCACTCCACTCCACTCCGGTACATTCCATTCCATTCCATTCCATTCCATTCCATTCCATTCCATTTCCATTCCCATTCCATTTCCATTCCCGTTCCATTTCCATTCCCGTTTCTTTTCCATTCCCGTTCCATTTCCATTCCAGTTCCATTACCATTCCAGTTCCATTTCCATTCCCGATCCATTTCCATTCCCGTTCCTTTTCCATTCCCGTTCCATTTCCATTCCCGTTCCGTTACCATTCCCGTTCCATTTCCGTTCCCGTTCCGTTTCCGTTTCCGTTCCATTTCCGTTCTCGTTCCGTTTCCGTTCCCGTTCCATTTCCATTCCCGTTCCATTTCCGTTCCCGTTCCATTTCCATTCCCGTTCCATTTCCATTCCCTTTCCATTTCCATTTCATTCCATTCCGTTCTGCTCGGGTACATTCCATTTCATTCCATTGCATTCCATTCCGTTCTGCTCCTGTCCATTCCATTCCATTCCATTCCGTTCCATTCCGTTCTACTCGGGTAGATTCCACTCCATTCCATTCCATTCCATTCCATTCCATTCTACTGGTGTCCATTCCATTCCATTCCATTCCATTCCATTCCATTCCATTCCATTCCATTCCATTGCATTCCATTCCATTCCATTCCATTCCGTTCCGTTCTACTCGGTTACATTCCATTCAATTCCATTCCATTCCGTTCTACTCGGGTAGATTCCATTCCATTCCATTCCATTCCTTTCCATTCCATTGCATTCCATTGCATTGCATTACACTCAATTCCATTCCATTCCATTCCATTCCATTCCATTCCATTCCATTCCATTCCATTCCGTTCCGTTCAACTCGGTTACATTCCATTCAATTACATTCCATTCCGTTCTACTCGGTTACATTCCATTCCATTCCATTCCATTCCATTCCAATCCATTCCATTCCATTCCATTCCGTTCTACTCGGGTACATTCCATTCCATTCCATTCCATTCCATTCCATTCCATTCCATTCCATTCCATTCCATTCCATTCCGTTCTACTTTGGTACATTCCATTCCATTCCATTCCATTCCATTCCATTCCATTCCATTCCATTCCATTCCATTCCATTCCGTTCTACTCGGGTTGATTCCATTCTATTCCATTCCATTCAATTCCATTCCATTCCATTCCATTCCATTCCATTCCATTCCATTCCATTCGATTCCATTCCATTCCATTCCATTGAATTCCATTCCATTCCATTCCATTCCATGGAATTCCATTCCATTCCATTCCATTCCATTCCATTCCATTCCATTCCATTCCATTCCATTGAATTCCATTCCGTTCCATTCCATTCCATTGAATTCCATTCCATTCCATTCCATTCCATTCCATTCCATTCCATTCCATTCCATTCCATTCCATTGAATTCCATTCCATTCCATTCCATTCCATTCCATTCCATTCCATCCCATTCCAGTCCATTCCATTCCATTCCGTTCTACTCGGGTTGATTCCATTCTATTCCATTCCATTCCATTCGATCCCATTTGATTCCATTCGATTCCATTCAATTCCATTCGATTCCATTCCATTCCACTCCATTCCATTCCAT
The DNA here is from genome assembly GCF_029281585.2 of Gorilla gorilla gorilla. NCBI lineage: Eukaryota > Metazoa > Chordata > Mammalia > Primates > Hominidae > Gorilla > Gorilla gorilla. The sequence continues at coordinate 9,994,321 of NC_073238.2, read as the reverse complement.
TGAATTCCATTCCATTCCATTCCATTCCATTCCATTCCATTCCATTCCATTCCATTCCATTGAATTCCATTCCATTCCATTCCATTCCATTCCATTGAGTTCCTTTCCATTCCATTCCATTCCATTCCATTCCACTCCACTCCACTCCACTCCACTCCATTCCACTCCACTCCACTCCGGTACATTCCATTCCATTCCATTCCATTCCATTCCATTCCATTCCGTGCTTCTCGGGTACATTCCGTTCCGTTCCATTCCATTCCATTCCATTCCATTCCGTTCCAGTGCACTCTACTCCACTCCACTCCACTCCACTCCACTCCGGTACATTCCATTCCATTCCATTCCATTCCATTCCATTCCATTCCATTTCCATTCCCATTCCATTTCCATTCCCGTTCCATTTCCATTCCCGTTTCTTTTCCATTCCCGTTCCATTTCCATTCCAGTTCCATTACCATTCCCGTTCCATTTCCATTCCCGATCCATTTCCATTCCCGTTCCATTTCCATTCCCGTTCCATTTCCATTCCCGTTCCATTACCATTCCCGTTCCATTTCCGTTCCCGTTCCGTTTCCGTTCCCGTTCCATTTCCATTCCCGTTCCATTTCCGTTCCCGTTCCATTTCCATTCCCGTTCCATTTCCATTCCCTTTCCATTTCCATTTCATTCCATTCCGTTCTGCTCGGGTACATTCCATTCCATTCCATTGCATTCCATTCCGTTCTGCTCCTGTCCATTCCATTCCATTCCAATCCGTTCCATTCCGTTCTACTCGGGTAGATTCCATTCCATTCCATTCCATTCCATTCCATTCCATTCCATTCCATTCCATTCCATTCTACTGGTGTCCATTCCATTCCATTCCATTCCATTCCATTCCATTCCATTCCATTCCATTGCATTCCATTCCATTCCTTTCCATTCCGTTCCGTTCTACTCGGTTACATTCCATTCAATTCCATTCCATTCCATTCTATTCGGGTAGATTCCATTCCATTCCATTCCATTCCTTTCCATTCCATTGCATTCCATTGCATTGCATTGCACTCAATTCCATTCCATTCCATTCCGTTCCGTTCAACTCGGTTACATTCCATTCAATTACATTCCATTCCGTTCTACTCGGTTACATTCCATTCCATTCCATTCCATTCCATTCCAATCCATTCCATTCCATTCCATTCCGTTCTACTCGGGTACCTTCCGTTCCATTCCATTCCATTCCATTCCATTCCATTCCATTCCTTTCCGTTCTACTTTGGTACATTCCATTCCATTCCATTCCATTCCATTCCAATCCATTCCATTCCATTACATTCCATTCCATTCCATTCCGTTCTACTCAGGTTGATTCCATTCTATTCCATTCCATTCCACTGAATTCCTTTCCATTCCATTCCATTCCATTCCGTTCCGTTCCGTTCCGTTCCGTTCCGTTGCGTTCCGTTCCGTTCTACTCGGGTTGATTCCATTCCATTCCATTCCATTCCACTGAATTCCTTTCCATTCCATTCCATTCCGTTCCGTTCCGTTCCGTTCCGTTCCGTTGCGTTCCGTTCCGTTCCGTTGTGTTCCGTTCCGTTCTACTCGGGTTGATTCCATTCTATTCCATTCCATTCCAATCCATTAAGTTCCATTCCATTGAATTCCATTCCATTCCATTCCATTCCATTCCATTCCATTCCATTCCATTCCATTCCATGGAATTACGTTCCATTCAATTCCATTCCGTTCCGTTCCGTCCCGTTCCGTTCCGTTCCGTTCCGTTGCGTTCCGTTCCGTTCTACTCGGGTTGATTCCATTCTATTCCATTCCATTCCATTCGATTCCATTCGATTCCATTCGATTCCACTCCATTCCATTCCATAGAATTCCATTCCATTCCATTCCATTCCATGGAATTCCATTCCATTCCATTCCATTCCATTGAATTCCATTCCATTCCATTCCATTCCATTGAATTCCATTCCATTCCATTCCATTCCATTCCATTCCATTCTACTGGTGTCCATTCCATTCCATTCCATTCCATTCCATTCCATTCCATTCCATTCCTTTCCATTCCATTGCATTCCATTGCATTCCATTCCATTCCATTCCATTCCATTCCATTCCATTCCACTCCACTCCACTCCACTCCACTCCATTCCACTCCACTCCACTCCGGTACATTCCTTTCCATTCCATTCCATTCCATTCCATTCCATTCCGTGCTTCTCGGGTACATTCCGTTCCGTTCCATTCCATTCCATTCCATTCCATTCCGTTCCAGTGCACTCTACTCCACTCCACTCCACTCCACTCCACTCCGGTACATTCCATTCCATTCCATTCCATTCCATTCCATTCCATTCCATTCCATTGAATTCCATTCCATTCCATTCCATTCCATTCCATTCCATTCCATTCCATTCCATTCCATTCCATTCTACTGGTGTCCATTCCATTCCATTCCATTCCATTCCATTCCATTCCATTCCTTTCCATTCCATTGCATTCCATTGCATTCCATTCCATTCCATTCCATTCCATTCCATTCCATTCCACTCCACTCCACTCCACTCCACTCCATTCCACTCCACTCCACTCCGGTACATTCCATTCCATTCAATTCCATTCCATTCCATTCCGTGCTTCTCGGGTACATTCCGTTCCGTTCCATTCCATTCCATTCCATTCCGTTCCAGTGCACTCTACTCCACTCCACTCCACTCCACTCCACTCCGGTACATTCCATTCCATTCCATTCCATTCCATTCCATGGAATTCCATTCCATTCCATTCCATGGAATTCCATTCCATTCCATTCCATTCCATGGAATTCCATTCCATTCCATTCCATTCCATTCCATTCCATTCCATTCCATTCCATTCCATTCCATTCTACTGTTGTCCATTCCATTCCATTCCATTCCATTCCATTCCATTCCTTTCCATTCCATTGCATTCCATGGCATTCCATTCCATTCCATTCCATTCCATTCCATTCCATTCCACTCCATTCCACTCCACTCCACTTCATTCCACTCCACTCCACTCCGGTACATTCCATTCCATTCCATTCCATTCCATTCCATTCCATTCCATTCCGTGCTTCTCGGGTACATTCCGTTCCGTTCCATTCCATTCCATTCCATTCCATTCCATTCCATTCCATTCCATTCCATTCCATTCCATTCCATTAAATTCCTTTCCATTCCATTGCATTCCATTGCATTCCATTCCATTCCATTCCATTCCATTCCATTCCATTCCATTCCATTCCATTCCACTCCACACCACTCCACTCCACTCCATTCCACTCCGCTCCACTCCGGTACATTCCATTCCATTCCTTTCCATTCCATTCCATTCCATTCCGTGCTTCTCAGGTACATTCCGTTCCGTTCCATTCCATTCCATTCCATTCCATTCCGTTCCAGTGCACTCTACTCCACTCCACTCCACTCCACTCCGGTACATTCCATTCCATTGAATTCCATTCCATTCCATTCCATTCCATTCCATTCCATTCCATTCCATTCCATTCCATTCTACTGGTGTCCATTCCATTCCATTCCATTCCATTCCATTCCATTCCATTCCTTTCCATTCCATTGCATTCCATTGCATTCCATTCCATTCCATTCCATTCCACTCCACTCCACTCTACTCCACTCCATTCCACTCCACTCCACTCCGGTACATTCCATTCCATTCCATTCCATTCCATTCCATTCCATTCCGTGCTTCTCGGGTACATTCCGTTCCGTTCCATTCCATTCCATTCCATTCCATTCCATTCCATTCCGTTCCAGTGCACTCTACTCCACTCCACTCCACTCCACTCCACTCCGGTACATTCCATTCCATTCCATTCCATTCCATTCCATTCCATTTCCATTCCCATTCCATTTCCATTCCCGTTCCATTTCCATTCCCGTTTCTTTTCCATTCCCGTTCCATTTCCATTCCAGTTCCATTACCATTCCCGTTCCATTTCCATTCCCGATCCATTTCCATTCCCGTTCCATTTCCATTCCCGTTCCATTTCCATTCCCGTTCCGTTACCATTCCCGTTCCATTTCCGTTCCCGTTCCGTTTCCGTTCCCGTTCCATTTCCGTTCTCGTTCCGTTTCCGTTCCCGTTCCATTTCCATTCCCGTTCAATTTCCGTTCCCGTTCCATTTCCATTCCCGTTCCATTTCCATTCCCTTTCCGTTTCCATTTCATTCCATTCCGTTCTGCTCGGGTACATTCCATTCCATTCCATTGCATTCCATTCCGTTCTGCTCCTGTCCATTCCATTCCATTCCATTCCGTTCCATTCCGTTCTACTCGGGTAGATTCCATTCCATTCCATTCCATTCCATTCCATTCCATTCCATTCCATTCTACTGGTGTCCATTCAATTCCATTCCATTCCATTCCATTCCATTCCATTGCATTCCATTCCATTCCATTCCATTCCGTTCCGTTCTACTCGGTTACATTCCATTCAATTCCATTCCATTCCGTTCTACTCGGGTAGATTCCATTCCATTCCATTCCATTCCTTTCCATTCCATTGCATTCCATTGCATTGCATTGCACTCAATTCCATTCCATTCCATTCCATTCCATTCCATTCCATTCCATTCCATTCCGTTCCGTTCAACTCGGTTACATTCCATTCAATTACATTCCATTCCGTTCTACTCGGTTACATTCCATTCCATTCCATTCCATTCCATTCCAATCCATTCCATTCCATTCCATTCCGTTCTACTCGTGTACATTCCATTCCATTCCATTCCATTCCATTCCATTCCATTCCATTCCATTCCATTCCATTCCGTTCTACTTTGGTACATTCCATTCCATTCCATTCCATTCCATTCCATTCCATTCCATTCCATTCCATTCCATTCCGTTCTACTCAGGTTGATTCCATTCTATTCCATTCCATTCCATTCCATTCCATTCCATTCGATTCCATTCCATTCCATTCCATTGAATTCCATTCCATTCCCTTCCATTCCATGGAATTCCATTCCATTCCATTCGATTCCATGGAATTCCATTCCATTCCATTCCATTCCATGGAATTCCATTCCATTCCATTCCATTCCATTCCATTCCATTCCATTCCATTCCATTCCATTGAATTCCATTCCATTCCATTCCATTCCATCCCATTCCATTCCATTCCATTCCATTGAATTCCATTCCATTCCATTCCATTCCATTCCATTCCATCCCATTCCATTCCATTCCATTCCATTCCGTTCTACTCGGGTTGATTCCATTCTATTCCATTCCATTCCATTCGATCCCATTTGATTCCATTCGATTCCATTCAATTCCATTCGATTCCATTCCATTCCACTCCATTCCATTCCATTCCATTCCATTCCATTCCATTCCATTCCATTCCATTCCATTCCATTCCTTTCCATTCCATTGCATTCCATTGTATTCCATTCCATTCCATTCCATTCCATTCCATTCCATTGCATTCCATTCCATTCCATTCCACTCCACACCACTCCACTCCACTCCATTCCACTCCGCTCCACTCCGGTACATTCCATTCCATTCCTTTCCATTCCATTCCATTCCATTCCGTGCTTCTCAGGTACATTCCGTTCCGTTCCATTCCATTCCATTCCATTCCATTCCGTTCCAGTGCACTCTAGTCCACTCCACTCCACTCCACTCCGGTACATTCCATTCCATTCCATTCCATTCCATTCCATTCCATTCCATTTCCATTCCCATTCCATTTCCATTCCCGTTCCATTTCCATTCCCGTTTCTTTTCCATTCCCGTTCCATTTCCATTCCCGTTCCTTTACCATTCCCGTTCCATTTCCATTCCCGATCCATTTCCATTCCCGTTCCTTTTCCATTCCCGTTCCATTTCCATTCCCGTTCCATTACCATTCCCGTTCCATTTCCGTTCCCGTTCCGTTTCCGTTCCCGTTCCATTTCCGTTCTCGTTCCGTTTCCGTTCCCGTTCCATTTCCATTCCCGTTCCATTTCCGTTCCCGTTCCATTTCCATTCCCGTTCCATTTCCATTCCCTTTCCATTTCCATTTCATTCCATTCCGTTCTGCTCGGGTACATTCCATTCCATTCCATTGCATTCCATTCCGTTCTGCTCCTGTCCATTCCATTCCATTCCATTCCGTTCCATTCCGTTCTACTCGGGTAGATTCCATTCCATTCCATTCCATTCCATTCCATTCCATTCCATTCCATTCCATTCTACTGGTGTCCATTCCATTCCATTCCATTCCATTCCATTCCATTCCATTCCATTGCATTGCATTCCATTCCATTCCATTCCATTCCATTCCGTTCCGTTCTACTCGGTTACATTCCATTCAATTCCATTCCATTCCGTTCTACTCGGGTAGATTCCATTCCATTCCATTCCATTCCATTCCATTCCATTGCATTCCATTGCATTGCATTGCACTCAATTCCATTCCATTCCATTCCATTCCATTCCATTCCATTCCATTCCATTCCATTCCGTTCCGTTCAACCCGGTTACATTCCATTCAATTACATTCCATTCCGTTCTACTCGGTTACATTCCATTCCATTGCATTCCATTCCATTCCAATCCATTCCATTCCATTCCATTCCGTTCTACTCGGGTACATTGCATTCCATTCCATTCCATTCCATTCCATTCCATTCCATTCCATTCCGTTCTACTTTGGTACATTCCATTCCATTCCATTCCATTCCATTCCATTCCATTACATTCCATTCCATTCCATTCCGTTCTACTCGGGTTGATTCCATTCTATTCCATTCTATTCCATTCCATTCCATTCCATTCCATTCCATTCCATTCCATTCCATTCCATTCCATTGAATTCCATTCCATTCCATTCCATTCCATTCCATTCCATTCCATTCCATTCCATTCCATTCCATTCCATTGAATTCCATTCCATTCCATTGAATTCCATTCCATTCCATTCCATTCCATTGAATTCCGTTCCATTCCATTCCATTCCATTCCATTCCATTGAATTCCATTCCATTCCATTCCATAGAATTCCGTTCCATTCCATTCCATTCCATTCCATTCCATTCCATTCCATTCCATTCCATTGAATTCCATTCCATTCCATTCCATTCCTTTCCATTGAATTCCATTCTGTTCCATTCCATTCCTTTGAATTCCGTTCCATTCCATTCCATTCCATTCCTTTCCGTTCCGTTCCGTTCCGTTCCGTTCCGTTGCGTTCCGCTCCGTTCTACCCGGGTTGATTCCATTCTATTCCATTCCATTCCATTTGATCCCATTCGATTCCATTCGATTCCATTCGATTCCATTCGATTCCACTCCATTCCATTCCATAGAATTCCATTCCATTCCATTCCATTCCATTCCATTCCATTCCATTGAATTCCATTCCATTCCATTCCATTCCATTCCATTGAATTCCATTCCATTCCATTCCATTCCATTCCATTCCATTCCATTCCATTCCATTGAATTCCATTCCATTCCATAGAATTCCATTCCATTCCATTCCATTCCATTGAATTCCGTTCCTTTCCATTCCATTCCATTCCGTTCCGTTCCGTTCCGTTCCGTTGCGTTCCGTTCCGTTCAACTAGGGTTGATTCCATTCTATTCAATTCCATTCCATTCCATTCTACACGGGTTGATCATTCCATTCCGTTCCGTTCCGTTCCATTCCGTTCCGTTCCGTACCGTTCTACTCGGGTTGATTCCATTCTATTCCATTCCATTCCATTCGATTCCATTCGACTCCATTCCATTCCATTCCATTCCATTCCATTCCATTCCATTGAATTCCATTCCACTCCATTCCATTCCATTCCATTCCATTCCATTACATTCCATTCCGTTCCGTTCCGTTCCGTTCCGTTGCGTTCCGTTCCGTTCTACTCGGGTTGATTCCATTCTATTCCATTCCATTCCATTTGACTCCATTCGATTCCATTCCATTCCATTGCATTGAATTCCATTCCATTCCATTCCATTCCATTCCATTCCATTCCATTCCACTCCATTGAATTCCATTCCATTCCATTCCATTCCATTCCCTTCCATTCCATTCCATTCCATTCCATTCCATTCCACTCCATTCCATTCCACTCCACTGCACTCCACTCCACTACACTCCACTCCATTCCACTCCCTTCCATTCCATTAAATTGAATTCCATTCCATTCCATTCCATTCCATTCCATTCCATTCCATTCCACTCCATTCCATTTCACTCCACTCCACTCCACTCCACTCCACTCCATTCCATTCCCTTCCATTCCATTCAATTGAATTGCATTGAATTCCATTCCATTCCATTCCATAACATTTCATTCCATTCCATTCCATTCCATTCCATTCCATTCCATTCCATTCCGTTCTACTCGGGTTGATTCCATTCTATTCCATTCCATTCCATTCGATTCCATTCGATTCCATTCGATTCCATTCGTTTCCATTCCATTCCATTCCATTCTATTCCATTGAATTCCATTCCATTCCATTCCATTCCATTCCATTCCATTGCATTCCATTCCATTGAATTGCATTGAATTCCATTCCATTGAATTCCATTCCATTCCATTCCATTCCATTCCATTCCATTGAATTCCATTCCATTCCATTCCATTCCATTCCATTCCATTGAATTCCATTCCATTCCATTCCATTCCATGGAATTCCGTTCCATTCCATTCCATTGCGTTCCGTTCCGTCCCGTTCCGTTCCGTTCCGTTCCGTTGCGTTCCGTTCCGTTCTACTCGGGTTGATTCCATTCTATTCCATTCCATTCCATTCGATTCCATTCGATTCCATTCGATTCCACTCCATTCCATTCCATAGAATTCCATTCCATTCCATTCCATTCCATTGAATTCCATTCCATTCCATTCCATTCCATTGAATTCCATTCCATTCCATTCCATTCCATTGAATTCCATTCCATTCCATTCCATTCCATTCCATTCCATTCCATTCCATTCCATTCTACTGGTGTCCATTCCATTCCATTCCATTCCATTCCATTCCATTCCATTCCTTTCCATTCCATTGCATTCCATTGCATTCCATTCCATTCCATTCCATTCCATTCCATTCCATTCCATTCCATTCCATTCCACTCCACTCCACTCCACTCCACTCCATTCCACTCCACTCCACTCCGGTACATTCCATTCCATTCCATTCCATTCCATTCCATTCCATTCCGTGCTTCTCGGGTACATTCCGTTCCGTTCCATTCCATTCCATTCCATTCCATTCCGTTCCAGTGCACTCCACTCCACTCAACTCCACTCCACTCCAGTACATTCCATTCCATTCCATTCCATTCCATTCCATTCCATTCCATTCCATTTCCATTCCCATTCCATTTCCATTCCCGTTCCATTTCCATTCCCGTTTCTTTTCCATTCCCGTTCCATTTCCATTCCAGTTCCATTACCATTCCCGTTCCATTTCCATTCCCGATCCATTTCCATTCCCGTTCCATTTCCATTCCCGTTCCATTTCCATTCCCGTTCCATTACCATTCCCGTTCCATTTCCGTTCCCGTTCCGTTTCCGTTCCCGTTCCATTTCCGTTCTCGTTCCGTTTCCGTTCCCGTTCCATTTCCATTCCCGTTCCATTTCCGTTCCCGTTCCATTTCCATTCCCGTTCCATTTCCATTCCCTTTCCATTTCCATTTCATTCCATTCCGTTCTGCTCGGGTACATTCCATTCCATTCCATTGCATTCCATTCCATTCCATTCCATAACATTTCATTCCATTCCATTCCATTCCATTCCATTCCATTCCATTCCGTTCTACTCGGGTTGATTCCATTCTATTCCATTCCATTCCATTCGATTCCATTCGATTCCATTCGATTCCATTCGTTTCCATTCCATTCCATTCCATTCTATTCCATTGAATTCCATTCCATTCCATTCCATTCCATTCCATTCCATTCCATTGCATTCCATTCCATTGAATTGCATTGAATTCCATTCCATTGAATTCCATTCCATTCCATTCCATTCCATTCCATTCCATTCCATTCCATTGAATTCCATTCAATTCCATTCCATTCCATTCCATTCCATTGAATTCCATTCCATTCCATTCTATTCCATGGAATTCCGTTCCATTCCATTCCATTCCGTTCCGTTCCGTCCCGTTCCGTTCCGTTCCGTTCCGTTGCGTTCCGTTCTGTTCTACTCGGGTTGATTCCATTCTATTCCATTCCATTCCATTCGATTCCATTCGATTGCATTCAATTCCATTCGATTCCATTCCATTCCACTCCATTCCATTCCATTGAATTCCATTCCATTCCATTCCATTCCATTCCATTCCATTCCATTCCATTAAATTCCTTTCCATTCCATTCCATTCCATTCCATTCCATTCCATTCCATTCCATTCCATTCCATTCCAATCCATTCCATTCCATTCCATTCCGTTCTACTCGGGTAGATTCCATTCCATTCCATTCCATTCCATTCCATTCCATTCCATTCCATTCCATTCCGTTCTACTTTGGTACATTCCATTCCATTCCATTCCATTCCATTCCATTCCATTCCATTCCATTCCATTCCATTCCATTCCGTTCTACTCGGGTTGATTCCATTCTATTCCATTCCATTCCATTCCATTCCATTCCATTCCATTCCATTCGATTCCATTCCATTCCCTTCCATAGAATTCCATTCCATTCCATTCCATTCCATGGAATTCCATTCCATTCCATTCCATTCCATTCCATTCCATTCTAATCCATTCCATTCCATTGAATTCCATTCCATTCCATTCCATTCCATTCCATTGAATTCCATTCCGTTCCATTCCATTCCATTGAATTCCATTCCATTCCATTCCATTCCATTCCATTCCATTCCATTCCATTCCATCCCATTCCATTCCATTCCATTCCATTCCGTTCTACTCGGGTTGATTCCATTCTATTCCATTCCATTCCATTCGATCCCATTTGATTCCATTCGATTCCATTCAATTCCATTCGATTCCATTCCATTCCACTCCATTCCATTCCATTGAATTCCATTCCATTCCATTCCATTCCATTCCATTCCATGGAATTCCATTCCATTCCATTCCATTCCATTCCATAGAATTCCATTCCATTCCATTCCATTCCACTGAATTCCGTTCCATTCCATTCCATTCCATTCCGTTCCGTTCCGTTCCGTTCCGTTCCGTTCTGTTGCGTTCCGTTCCGTTCCGTTGTGTTCCGTTCCGTTCTACTCGGGTTGATTCCATTCTATTCCATTCCATTCCAATCCATTCCATTCCATTCCATGGAATTCCATTCCATTCCATTCCATTCCATGGAATTCCGTTCCATTCCATTCCATTCCGTTCCGTTCCGTCCCGTTCCGTTCCGTTCCGTTCCGTTGCGTTCCGTTCCGTTCTACTCGGGTTGATTCCATTCTATTCCATTCCATTCCATTCGACTCCATTCGATTCCATTCGATTCCACTCCATTCCATTCCATAGAATTCCATTCCATTCCATTCCATTCCATTGAATTCCATTCCATTCCATTCCATTCCATAGAATTCCATTCCATTCCATTGAATTCCATTCCATTCCATTGCATTCCATTCCATTCCATTCCATTCCATTCCATTCCATTCCATTCCATTCCATTCTACTGGTGTCCATTCCATTCCATTCCATTCCATTCCATTCCATTCCATTCCTTTCCATTCCATTGCATTCCATTGCATTCCATTCCATTCCATTCCATTCCATTCCATTCCATTCCACTCCACTCCACTCCACTCCACTCCATTCCACTCCACTCCACTCCGGTACATTCCATTCCATTCCATTCCATTCCATTCCATTCCATTCCATTCGATTCCATTCCATTCCATTCCATTGAATTCCATTCCATTCCATTCCATTCCATGGAATTCCTTTCCATTCCATTCCATTCCATTCCATTCCATTCCATTCCATTGAATTCCATTCCATTCCATTCCATTCCATTCCATTCCATTGAATTCCATTCCGTTCCATTCCATTCCATTGAATTCCATTCCATTCCATTCCATTCCATTCCATTCCATTCCATTCCATTCCATTCCATTGAATTCCATTCCATTCCATTGAATTCCATTCCGTTCCATTCCATTCCATTGAATTCCATTCCATTCCATTCCATTCCATTCCATTCCATTCCATTCCATTCCATCCCATTCCATTCCATTCCATTCCATTCCGTTCTACTCGGGTTGATTCCATTCTATTCCATTCCATTCCATTCGATCCCATTTGATTCCATTCGATTCCATTCAATTCCATTCGATTCCATTCCATTCCACTCCATTCCATTCCATTGAATTCCATTCCATTCCATTCCATTCCATTCCATTCCATTCCATTCCATTCCATTCCATTCCATTCTACTGGTGTCCATTCCATTCCATTCCATTCCATTCCATTCCATGGAATTCCTTTCCATTCCATTCCATTCCATTCCATTCCATTCCATTCCATTGAATTCCATTCCATTCCATTCCATTCAATTCCATTGAATTCCATTCCGTTCCATTCCATTCCATTGAATTCCATTCCATTCCATTCCATTCCATTCCATTCCATTCCATTCCATTCCATTCCATTCCATTCCATTGAATTCCATTCCATTCCATTGAATTCCATTCCGTTCCATTCCATTCCATTGAATTCCATGCCATTCCATTCCATTCCATTCCATTCCATTCCATTCCATTCCATTCCATTCCATCCCATTCCATTCCATTCCATTCCATTCCGTTCTACTCGGGTTGATTCCATTCTATTCCATTCCATTCCATTCGATCCCATTTGATTCCATTCGATTCCATTCAATTCCATTCGATTCCATTCCATTCCACTCCATTCCATTCCATTGAATTCCATTCCATTCCATTCCATTCCATTCCATTCCATTCCATTCCATTCTACTGGTGTCCATTCCATTCCATTCCATTCCATTCCATTCCATTCCATTCCATTCCATTCCATTCCTTTCCATTCCATTGCATTCCATTGCATTCCATTCCATTCCATTCCATTCCATTGAATTCCATTCCATTCCATTCCATTCCATGGAATTCCGTTCCATTCCATTCCATTCCGTTCCGTTCCGTCCCGTTCCGTTCCGTTCCGTTCCGTTCCGTTGCGTTCCGTTCCGTTCTACTCGGGTTGATTCCATTCTATTCCATTCCATTCCATTCGATTCCATTCGATTCCATTCGATTCCACTCCATTCCATTCCATAGAATTCCATTCCATTCCATTCCATTCCATTGAATTCCATTCCATTCCATTCCATTCCATTGAATTCCATTCCATTCCATTCCATTCCATTCCATTCCATTCCATTCCATTCCATTCCATTCTACTGGTGTCCATTCCATTCCATTCCATTCCATTGCATTCTATTGCATTCCATTCCATTCCATTCCATTCCATTCCATTCCATTCCACTCCACTCCACTCCACTCCACTCCATTCCACTCCACTCCACTCCGGTACATTCCATTCCATTCCATTCCATTCCATTCCATTCCATTCCGTGCTTCTCGGGTACATTCCGTTCCGTTCCATTCCATTCCATTCCATTCCATTCCGTTCCAGTGCACTCCACTCCACTCAACTCCACTCCACTCCGGTACATTCCATTCCATTCCATTCCATTCCATTCCATTCCATTTCCATTCCCATTCCATTTCCATTCCCGTTCCATTTCCATTCCCGTTTCTTTTCCATTCCCGTTCCATTTCCATTCCAGTTCCATTACCATTCCCGTTCCATTTCCATTCCCGATCCATTTCCATCCCCGTTCCATTTCCATTCCCGTTCCATTTCCATTCCCGTTCCATTACCATTCCCGTTCCATTTCCGTTCCCGTTCCGTTTCCGTTCCCGTTCCATTTCCGTTCTCGTTCCGTTTCCGTTCCCGTTCCATTTCCATTCCCGTTCCATTTCCGTTCCCGTTCCATTTCCATTCCCGTTCCATTTCCATTCCCTTTCCATTTCCATTTCATTCCATTCCGTTCTGCTCGGGTACATTCCATTCCATTCCATTGCATTCCATTCCGTTCTGCTCCTGTCCATTCCATTCCATTCCATTCCGTTCCATTCCGTTCTACTCGGGTAGATTCCATTCCATTCCATTCCATTCCATTCCATTCCATTCCATTCCATTCCATTCCATTCAACTGGTGTCCATTCCATTCCATTCCATTCCATTGCATTCCATTCCATTCCATTCCATTCCGTTCCGTTCTACTCGGTTACATTCCATTCAATTCCATTCCATTCCGTTCTACTCGGGTAGATTCCATTCCATTCCATTCCATTCCTTTCCATTCCATTGCATTCCATTGCATTGCATTGCACTCAATTCCATTCCATTCCATTCCATTCCATTCCATTCCATTCCATTCCGTTCCGTTCAACTCGGTTACATTCCATTCAATTACATTCCATTCCGTTCTACTCGGTTTCATTCCATTCCATTCCATTCCATGGAATTCCATTCCATTCCATTCCATTCCATTCCATTGAATTCCATTCCATTCCATTCCATTCCATTCCATTCCATTCCATAGAATTCCATTCCATTCCATTCCATTCCATGGAATTCCGTTCCATTCCATTCCATTCCGTTCCTTTCCGTCCCGTTCCGTTCCGTTCCGTTCCGTTGCGTTCCGTTCCGTTCTACTCGGGTTGATTCCATTCTATTCCATTCCATTCCATTCGATCCCATTTGATTCCATTCGATTCCATTCAATTCCATTCGATTCCATTCCATTCCACTCCATTCCATTCCATTGAATTCCATTCCATTCCATTCCATTCCATTCCATTCCATTCCATGGAATTCCATTCCTTTCCATTCCATGGAATTCCATTCCATTCCATTCCATTCCATTCCATAGAATTCCATTCCATTCCATTCCATTCCACTGAATTCCGTTCCATTCCATTCCATTCCGTTCCGTTCCGTTCCGTTCCGTTGCGTTCCGTTCCGTTCCGTTGTGTTCCGTTCCGTTCTACTCGGGTTGATTCCATTCTATTCCATTCCATTCCAATCCATTCCGTTCCATTCCATTGAATTCCATTCCATTCCATTCCATTCCATTCCATTCCATTCCATTCCATTCCATTCCATTGAATTCCATTCCATTCCATTCCATTCCATTCCATTCCATTCCATTCCATTCCATGGAATTCCATTCCATTCCATTCCATTCCATGGAATTCCGTTCCATTCCATTCCATTCCGTTCCTTTCCGTCCCATTCCGTTCCGTTCCGTTCCGTTGCGTTCCGTTCCGTTCTACTCGGGTTGATTCCATTCTATTCCATTCCATTCCATTCGATTCCATTCGATTCCATTCGATTCCACTCCATTCCATTCAATAGAATTCCATTCCATTCCATTCCATTCCATTGAATTCCATTCCATTCCATTCCATTCCATAGAATTCCATTCCATTCCATTCCATTCCATTGAATTCCATTCCATTCCATTCCATTCCATTCCATTCCATTCCATTCCATTCCATTCTACTGGTGTCCATTCCATTCCATTCCATTCGATCCCATTCGATTCCATTCGATTCCATTCGATTCCACTCCATTCCATTCCATTGAATTCCATTGAATTCCATTCCATTCCATTCCATTCCACTCCACTCCACTCCACTCCACTCCATTCCACTCCACTCCACTCCGGTACATTCCATTCCATTCCATTCCATTCCATTCCATTCCATTCCATTCCATTCCATTCCGTGCTTCTCGGGTACATTCCGTTCCGTTCCATTCCATTCCATTCCATTCCATTCCGTTCCAGTGCACTCTACTCCACTCCACTCCACTCCACTCCACTCCGGTACATTCCATTCCATTCCATTCCATTCCATTTCCATTCCCATTCCATTTCCATTCCCGTTCCATTTCCATTCCCGTTTCTTTTCCATTCCCGTTCCATTTCCATTCCAGTTCCATTACCATTCCCGTTCCATTTCCATTCCCGATCCATTTCCATTCCCGTTCCATTTCCATTCCCGTTCCATTTCCATTCCCGTTCCATTACCATTCCCGTTCCATTTCCGTTCCCGTTCCGTTTCCCTTCCCGTTCCATTTCCGTTCTCGTTCCGTTTCCGTTCCCGTTCCATTTCCATTCCCGTTCCATTTCCGTTCCCGTTCCATTTCCATTCCCGTTCCATTTCCATTCCCTTTCCATTTCCATTTCATTCCATTCCGTTCTGCTCGGGTACATTCCATTCCATTCCATTGCATTCCATTCCGTTCTGCTCCTGTCCATTCCATTCCATTCCATTCCGTTCCATTCCGTTCTACTCGGGTAGATTCCATTCCATTCCATTCCATTCCATTCCATTCCATTCCATTCCATTGCATTCCATTCCATTCCATTCCATTCCGTTCCGTTCTACTCGGTTACATTCCATTCAATTCCATTCCATTCCGTTCTACTCGGGTAGATTCCATTCCATTCCATTCCATTCCTTTCCATTCCATTGCATTCCATTGCATTGCATTGCACTCAATTCCATTCCATTCCATTCCATTCCATTCCATTCCATTCCATTCCATTCCATTCCGTTCCGTTCAACTCGGTTACATTCCATTCAATTACATTCCATTCCGTTCTACTCGGTTTCATTCCATTTCATTCCATTCCATTCCATTCCATTCCATTCCAATCCATTCCATTCCATTCCATTCCGTTCTACTCGGGTACATTCCATTCCATTCCATTCCATTCCATTCCATTCCATTCCATTCCATTCCATTCCGTTCTACTTTGGTACATTCCATTCCATTCCATTCCATTCCATTCCATTCCATTACATTACATTCCATTCCATTCCATTCCGTTCTACTCGGGTTGATTCCATTCTATTCCATTCCATTCCATTCCATTCCATTCCATTCCATTCCATTGAATTCCATTCCATTCCATTCCATTCCATTCCATTCCATTCCATTCCATTCCATTCTACTGCTGTCCATTCCATTCCATTCCATTCCATTGCATTCTATTGCATTCCATTCCATTCCATTCCATTCCATTCCATTCCATTCCACTCCACTCCACTCCACTCCACTCCATTCCACTCCACTCCACTCCGGTACATTCCATTCCATTCCATTCCATTCCATTCCATTCCATTCCGTGCTTCTCGGGTACATTCCGTTCCGTTCCATTCCATTCCATTCCATTCCATTCCGTTCCAGTGCACTCTACTCCACTCCACTCCACTCCACTCCACTCCGGTACATTCCATTCCATTCCATTCCATTCCATTCCATTCCATTTCCATTCCCATTCCATTTCCATTCCCGTTCCATTTCCATTCCCGTTTCTTTTCCATTCCCGTTCCATTTCCATTCCAGTTCCATTACCATTCCCGTTCCATTTCCATTCCCGATCCATTTCCATTCCCGTTCCATTTCCATTCCCGTTCCATTTCCATTCCCGTTCCATTACCATTCCCGTTCCATTTCCGTTCCCGTTCCGTTTCCGTTCCCGTTCCATTTCCGTTCTCGTTCCGTTTCCGTTCCCGTTCCATTTCCATTCCCGTTCCATTTCCGTTCCCGTTCCATTTCCATTCCCGTTCCATTTCCATTCCCTTTCCATTTCCATTTCATTCCATTCCGTTCTGCTCGGGTACATTCCATTCCATTCCATTGCATTCCATTCCGTTCTGCTCCTGTCCATTCCATTCCATTCCATTCCGTTCCATTCCGTTCTACTCGGGTAGATTCCATTCCATTCCATTCCATTCCATTCCATTCCATTCCATTCCATTCCATTCCATTCAACTGGTGTCCATTCCATTCCATTCCATTCCATTGCATTCCATTCCATTCCATTCCATTCCGTTCCGTTCTACTCGGTTACATTCCATTCAATTCCATTCCATTCCGTTCTACTCGGGTAGATTCCATTCCATTCCATTCCATTCCTTTCCATTCCATTGCATTCCATTGCATTGCATTGCACTCAATTCCATTCCATTCCATTCCATTCCATTCCATTCCATTCCATTCCATTCCATTCCGTTCCGTTCAACTCGGTTACATTCCATTCAATTACATTCCATTCCGTTCTACTCGGTTTCATTCCATTCCATTCCATTCCATTCCATTCCAATCCATTCCATTCCATTCCATTCCGTTCTACTCGGGTACATTCCATTCCATTCCATTCCATTCCATTCCATTCCATTCCATTCCATTCCATTCCGTTCTACTTTGGTACATTCCATTCCATTCCATTCCATTCCATTCCATTCCATTACATTCCATTCCATTCCATTCCGTTCTACTCGGGTTGATTCCATTCTATTCCATTCCATTCCATTCCATTCCATTCCATTCCATTCCATTCGATTCCATTCCATTCCATTCCATGGAATTCCATTCCATTCCATTCCATTCCATGGAATTCCATTCCATTCCATTCCATTCCATGGAATTCCATTCCATTCCATTCCATTCCATTCCATTCCATTCCATTCCATTCCATTCCATTGAATTCCATTCCATTCCATTCCATTCCATTCCATTGAATTCCATTCCGTTCCATTCCATTCCATTGAATTCCATTCCATTCCATTCCATTGCATTCCATTCCATTCCATCCCATTCCATTCCATTCCATTCCATTCCATTCCATTCCATTCCATCCCATTCCATTCCATTCCATTCCATTCCGTTCTCCTCGGGTTGATTCCATTCTATTCCATTCCATTCCATTCGATCCCATTTGATTCCATTCGATTCCATTCAATTCCATTCGATTCCATTCCATTCCACTCCATTCCATTCCATTGAATTCCATTCCATTCCATTCCATTCCATTCCATTCCATTCCATTCCATGGAATTCCATTCCATTCCATTCCATTCCATTCCATAGAATTCCATTCCATTCCATTCCATTCCACTGAATTCCGTTCCATTCCATTCCATTCCGTTCCGTTCCGTTCCGTTCCGTTCCGTTCTGTTGCTTTCCGTTCCGTTCCGTTGTGTTCCGTTCCGTTCTACTCGGGTTGATTCCATTCTATTCCATTCCATTCCAATCCATTCCATTCCATTCCATGGAATTCCATTCCATTCCATTCCATTCCATGGAATTCCGTTCCATTCCATTCCATTCCGTTCCGTTCCGTCCCGTTCCGTTCCGTTCCGTTCCGTTGCGTTCCGTTCCGTTCTACTCGGGTTGATTCCATTCTATTCCATTCCATTCCATTCGATTCCATTCGATCCCATTCGATTCCACTCCATTCCATTCCATAGAATTCCATTCCATTTCATTCCATTCCATTGAATTCCATTCCATTCCATTCCATTCCATAGAATTCCATTCCATTCCATTCCATTCCATTCCATTCCATTCCATTCCATTCCATTCCATTCCATTCCATTCCATTCTACTGGTGTCCATTCCATTCCATTCCATTCCATTCCATTCCATTCCATTCCATACCTTTCCATTCCATTGCATTCCATTGCATTCCATTCCATTCCATTCCATTCCATTCCATTCCATTCCACTCCACTCCACTCCACTCCACTCCATTCCACTCCACTCCACTCCGGTACATTCCATTCCATTCCATTCCATTCCATTCCATTCCATTCCATTCCATTCCATTCCATTCCATTCCATTGAATTCCATTCCATTCCATTCCATTCCATGGAATTCCTTTCCATTCCATTCCATTCCATTCCATTCCATTCCATTCCATTGAATTCCATTCCATTCCATTCCATTCCATTCCATTGAATTCCATTCCGTTCCATTCCATTCCATTGAATTCCATTCCATTCCATTCCATTCCATTCCATTCCATTCCATTCCATTGAATTCCATTCCATTCCATTGAATTCCATTCCGTTCCATTCCATTCCATTGAATTCCATTCCATTCCATTCCATTCCATTCCATTCCATTCCATTCCATTCCATTCCATTCCATTCCATTCCATCCCATTCCATTCCATTCCATTCCATTCCGTTCTACTCGGGTTGATTCCATTCTATTCCATTCCATTCCATTCGATCCCATTTGATTCCATTCGATTCCATTCAATTCCATTCGATTCCATTCCATTCCACTCCATTCCATTCCATTGAATTCCATTCCATTCCATTCCATTCCATTCCATTCCATTCCATTCCATTCCATTCCATTCCATTCCATTCCATTCCATTCTACTGGTGTCCATTCCATTCCATTCCATTCTGTTCCAGTGCACTCTACTGCACTCCACTCCACTCCACTCCACTCCGGTACATTCCATTCCATTCCATTCCATTCCATTCCATTCCATTTCCATTCCCATTCCATTTCCATTCCCGTTCCATTTCCATTCCCGTTTCTTTTCCATTCCCGTTCCATTTCCATTCCAGTTCCATTACCATTCCCGTTCCATTTCCATTCCCGATCCATTTCCATTCCCGTTCCATTTCCATTCCAGTTCCATTTCCATTCCCGTTCCATTACCATTCCCGTTCCATTTCCGTTCCCGTTCCGTTTCCGTTCCCGTTCCATTTCCGTTCTCGTTCCGTTTCCGTTCCCGTTCCATTTCCATTCCCGTTCCATTTCCGTTCCCGTTCCATTTCCATTCCCGTTCCATTTCCATTCCCTTTCCATTTCCATTTCATTCCATTCCGTTCTGCTCGGGTACATTCCATTCCATTCCATTGCATTCCATTCCGTTCTGCTCCTGTCCATTCCATTCCATTCCAATCCGTTCCATTCCATTCTACTCGGGTAGATTCCATTCCATTCCATTCCATTCCATTCCATTCCATTCCATTCCATTCCATTCCATTCCATTCTACTGGTGTCCATTCCATTCCATTCCATTCCATTCCATTCCATTCCATTCCATTGCATTCCATTCCATTCCATTCCATTCCGTTCCGTTCTACTCGGTTACATTCCATTCAATTCCATTCCATTCCGTTCTACTCGGGTAGATTCCATTCCATTCCATTCCATTCCTTTCCATTCCATTGCATTCCATTGCATTGCATTGCACTCAATTCCATTCCATTCCATTCCATTCCATTCCATTCCATTCCATTCCGTTCCGTTCAACTCGGTTACATTCCATTCAATTACATTCCATTCCGTTCTACTCGGTTACATTCCATTCCATTCCATTCCATTCCATTCCAATCCATTCCATTCCATTCCATTCCGTTCTACTCGGGTACATTCCGTTCCATTCCATTCAATTCCATTCCATTCCATTCCATTCCATTCCATTCCTTTCCGTTCTACTTTGGTACATTCCATTCCATTCCATTCCATTCCATTCCATTACATTACATTCCATATCTTTCCATTCCGTTCTACTCAGGTTGATTCCATTCTATTCCATTCCATTCCATTCCATTCCATTCCATTCCATTCCATTCGATTCCATTCCATTCCATTCCATTGAATTCCATTCCATTCCATTCCATTCCATGGAATTCCATTCCATTCCATGGAATTCCATTCCATTCCATTCCATTCCATTCCATTCCATGGAATTCCATTCCATTCCATTCCATTCCATTCCGTTCCATTCCATTCCATTGAATTCCATTCCATTCCATTCCATTCAATTCCATTCCATTCCATTCCATTCCATTCCATTGAATTGCATTCCATTCCATTGAATTCCATTCCGTTCCATTCCATTCCATTGAATTCCATTCCATTCCATTCCATTCCATTCCATTCCATTCCATTCCATTCCATTCCATTCCATCCCATTCCATTCCATTCCATTCCATTCCGTTCTACTCGGGTTGATTCCATTCTATTCCATTCCATTCCATTCGATCCCATTTGATTCCATTCGATTCCATTCAATTCCATTCGATTCCATTCCATTCCACTCCATTCCATTCCATTGAATTCCATTCCATTCCATTCCATTCCATTCCATTCCATTCCATTCCATTCCATTCCATTCCATTCTACTGGTGTCCATTCCATTCCATTCCATTCCATTCCATTCCATTGAATTCCATTCCTTTCCATTCCATTGCATTCCATTGCATTCCATTCCATTCCATTCCATTCCATTGAATTCCATTCCATTCCATTCCATTCCATGGAATTCCGTTCCATTCCATTCCATTCCGTTCCGTTCCGTCCCGTTCCGTTCCGTTCCGTTCCGTTGCGTTCCGTTCCGTTCTACTCGGGTTGATTCCTTTCTATTCCATTCCATTCCATTCGATTCCATTCGATTCCATTTGATTCCACTCCATTCCATTCCATAGAATTCCATTCCATTCCATTCCATTCCATTGAATTCCATTCCATTCCATTCCATTCCATTGAATTCCATTCCATTCCATTCCATTCCATTCCATTCCATTCCATTCCATTCCATTCTACTGGTGTCCATTCCATTCCATTCCATTCCATTGCATTCTATTGCATTCCATTCCATTCCATTCCATTCCATTCCACTCCACTCCACTCCACTCCACTCCATTCCACTCCACTCCACTCCGGTACATTCCATTCCATTCCATTCCATTCCATTCCATTCCATTCCGTGCTTCTCGGGTACATTCCGTTCCGTTCCATTCCATTCCATTCCATTCCATTCCGTTCCAGTGCACTCTACTCCACTCCACTCCACTCCACTCCACTCCGGTACATTCCATTCCATTCCATTCCATTCCATTCCATTCCATTCCATTTCCATTCCCATTCCATTTCCATTCCCGTTCCATTTCCATTCCCGTTTCTTTTCCATTCCCGTTCCATTTCCATTCCAGTTCCATTACCATTCCCGTTCCATTTCCATTCCCGATCCATTTCCATTCCCGTTCCATTTCCATTCCCGTTCCATTTCCATTCCCGTTCCATTACCATTCCCGTTCCATTTCCGTTCCCGTTCCGTTTCCGTTCCCGTTCCATTTCCGTTCTCGTTCCGTTTCCGTTCCCGTTCCATTTCCATTCCCGTTCCATTTCCATTCCCTTTCCATTTCCATTTCATTCCATTCCGTTCTGCTCGGGTACATTCCATTCCATTCCATTGCATTCCATTCCGTTCTGCTCCTGTCCATTCCATTCCATTCCATTCCGTTCCATTCCGTTCTACTCGGGTAGATTCCATTCCATTCCATTCCATTCCATTCCATTCCATTCCATTCCATTCCATTCAACTGGTGTCCATTCCATTCCATTCCATTCCATTGCATTCCATTCCATTCCATTCCGTTCCGTTCTACTCGGTTACATTCCATTCAATTCCATTCCATTCCGTTCTACTCGGGTAGATTCCATTCCATTCCATTCCATTCCTTTCCATTCCATTGCATTCCATTGCATTGCATTGCACTCAATTCCATTCCATTCCATTCCATTCCATTCCATTCCATTCCATTCCATTCCATTCCGTTCCGTTCAACTCGGTTACATTCCATTCAATTACATTCCATTCCGTTCTACTCGGTTTCATTCCATTCCATTCCATTCCATTACATTCCAAACCATTCCATTCCATTCCATTCCGTTCTACTCGGGTACATTCCATTCCATTCCATTCCATTCCATTCCATTGAATTCCATTCCATTCCATTCCATTCCATGGAATTCCGTTCCATTCCATTCCATTGCGTTCCGTTCCGTCCCGTTCCGTTCCGTTCCGTTCCGTTGCGTTCCGTTCCGTTCTACTCGGGTTGATTCCATTCTATTCCATTCCATTCCATTCGATTCCATTCGATTCCATTCGATTCCACTCCATTCCATTCCATAGAATTCCATTCCATTCCATTCCATTCCATTGAATTCCATTCCATTCCATTCCATTCCATTGAATTCCATTCCATTCCATTCCATTCCATTGAATTCCATTCCATTCCATTCCATTCCATTCCATTCCATTCCATTCCATTCTACTGGTGTCCATTCCATTCCATTCCATTCCATTCCATTCCATTCCATTCCATTCCATTCCTTTCCATTCCATTGCATTCCATTGCATTCCATTCCATTCCATTCCATTCCATTCCATTCCATTCCATTCCATTCCACTCCACTCCACTCCACTCCACTCCATTCCACTCCACTCCACTCCGGTACATTCCATTCCATTCCATTCCATTCCATTCCATTCCATTCCGTGCTTCTCGGGTACATTCCGTTCCGTTCCATTCCATTCCATTCCATTCCATTCCGTTCCAGTGCACTCCACTGCACTCCACTCCACTCCAGTACATTCCATTCCATTCCATTCCATTCCATTCCATTCCATTCCATTCCATTCCATTTCCATTCCCATTCCATTTCCATTCCCGTTCCATTTCCATTCCCGTTTCTTTTCCATTCCCGTTCCATTTCCATTCCAGTTCCATTACCATTCCCGTTCCATTTCCATTCCCGATCCATTTCCATTCCCGTTCCATTTCCATTCCCGTTCCATTTCCATTCCCGTTCCATTACCATTCACGTTCCATTTCCGTTCCCGTTCCGTTTCCGTTCCCGTTCCATTTCCGTTCTCGTTCCGTTTCCGTTCCCGTTCCATTTCCATTCCCGTTCCATTTCCGTTCCCGTTCCATTTCCATTCCCGTTCCATTTCCATTCCCTTTCCATTTCCATTTCATTCCATTCCATTCTGCTCGGGTACATTCCATTCCATTCCATTGCATTCCATTCCGTTCTGCTCCTGTCCATTCCATTCCATTCCATTCCGTTCCATTCCGTTCTACTCGGGTAGATTCCATTCCATTCCATTCCATTCCATTCCATTCCATTCCATTCCATTCCATTCCATTCCATTCAACTGGTGTCCATTCCATTCCATTCCATTCCATTCCATTCCATTCCATTCCATCCCATTCCATTCCATTCCATTCCATTCCGTTCCGTTCTACTCGGTTACATTCCATTCAATTCCATTCCATTCCGTTCTACTCGGGTAGATTCCATTCCATTCCATTCCATTCCTTCCCATTCCATTGCATTCCATTGCATTGCATTGCACTCAATTCCATTCCATTCCATTCCATTCCATTCCATTCCATTCCATTCCATTCCATTCCATTTCGTTCCGTTCAACTCGGTTACATTCCATTCAATTACATTCCATTCCGTTCTACTCGGTTACATTCCATTCCATTCCATTAAATTCCATTCCAATCCATTCCATTCCATTCCATTCCATTCCACTCCATTGCATTCCATTCCATTCCATTCCATTCCATTCCATTCCATTCCATTCCATTCCATTCCACTCCATTCCATTCCACTCCACTGCACTCCACTCCACTACACTCCACTCCATTCCACTCCCTTCCATTCCATTAAATTGAATTCCATTCCTTTCCATTCCATTCCATTCCATTCCATTCCATTCCATTCCATTCCATTCCACTCCATTCCATTCCAATCCACTCCACTCCACTCCACTCCACTCCATTCCATTCCCTTCCATTCCATTCAATTGAATTGCATTGAATTCCATTCCATTCCATTCCATAACATTTCATTCCATTCCATTCCATTCCATTCCATTCCATTCCATTCCATTCCATTCCGTTCTACTCGGGTTGATTCCATTCTATTCCATTCCATTCCATTCGATTCCATTCGATTCCATTCGATTCCATTCGTTTCCATTCCATTCCATTCCATTCTATTCCATTGAATTCCATTCCATTCCATTCCATTCCATTCCATTCCATTCCATTGCATTCCATTCCATTGAATTGCATTGAATTCCATTCCATTGAATTCCATTCCATTCCATTCCATTCCATTCCATTCCATTGAATTCCATTCCATTCCATTCCATTCCATTCCATTCCATTGAATTCCATTCCATTCCATTCTATTCCATGGAATTCCGTTCCATTCCATTCCATTCCGTTCCGTTCCGTCCCGTTCCGTTCCGTTCCGTTCCGTTGCGTTCCGTTCTGTTCTACTCGGGTTGATTCCATTCTATTCCATTCCATTCCATTCGATTCCATTCGATTCCATTCGATTCCACTCCATTCCATTCCATAGAATTCCATTCCATTCCATTCCATTCCATTGAATTCCATTCCATTCCATTCCATTCCATTGAATTCCATTCCATTCCATTCCATTCCATTGAATTTCATTCCATTCCATTCCATTCCATTCCATTCCATTCCATTCCATTATACTGGTGTCCATTCCATTCCATTCCATTCCATTCCATTCCATTCCATTCCTTTCCATTCCATTGCATTCCATTGCATTCCATTCCATTCCATTCCATTCCATTCCATTCCATTCCATTCCATTCCATTCCATTCCACTCCACTCCACTCCACTCCACTCCATTCCACTCCACTCCACTCCGGTACATTCCATTCCATTCCATTCCATTCCATTCCATTCCATTCCATTCCGTGCTTCTCGGGTACATTCCGTTCCGTTCCATTCCATTCCATTCCATTCCATTCCGTTCCAGTGCACTCTACTCCACTCCACTCCACTCCACTCCACTCCGGTACATTCCATTCCATTCCATTCCATTCCATTCCATTCCATTCCATTTCCATTCCCATTCCATTTCCATTCCCGTTCCATTTCCATTCCCGTTTCTTTTCCATTCCCGTTCCATTTCCATTCCAGTTCCATTACCATTCCCGTTCCATTTCCATTCCCGATCCATTTCCATTCCCGTTCCATTTCCATTCCCGTTCCATTTCCATTCCCGTTCCATTACCATTCTCGTTCCATTTCCGTTCCCGTTCCGTTTCCGTTCCCGTTCCATTTCCGTTCTCGTTCCGTTTCCGTTCCCGTTCCATTTCCATTCCCGTTCCATTTCCGTTCCCGTTCCATTTCCATTCCCGTTCCATTTCCATTCCCTTTCCATTTCCATTTCATTCCATTCCATTCTGCTCGGGTACATTCCATTCCATTCCATTGCATTCCATTCCGTTCTGCTCCTGTCCATTCCATTCCATTCCATTCCGTTCCATTCCGTTCTACTCGGGTAGATTCCATTCCATTCCATTCCATTCCATTCCATTCCATTCCATTCCATTCCATTCAACTGGTGTCCATTCCATTCCATTCCATTCCATTCCATTCCATTCCATTCCATTGCATTCCATTCCATTCCATTCCATTCCGTTCCGTTCTACTCGGTTACATTCCATTCAATTCCATTCCATTCCGTTCTACTCGGGTAGATTCCATTCCATTCCATTCCATTCCTTCCCATTCCATTGCATTCCATTGCATTGCATTGCACTCAATTCCATTCCATTCCATTCCATTCCATTCCATTCCATTCCATTCCATTCCGTTCCGTTCAACTCGGTTACATTCCATTCAATTACATTCCATTCCGTTCTACTCGGTTACATTCCATTCCATTCCATTCCATTCCATTCCAATCCATTCCATTCCATTCCATTCCGTTCTACTCGGGTACCTTCCGTTCCATTCCATTCCATTCCATTCCATTCCATTCCATTCCTTTCCGTTCTACTTTGGTACATTCCATTCCATTCCATTCCATTCCATTCCATTACATTACATTACATTACATTCCATTCCGTTCTACTCAGGTTGATTCCATTCTATTCCATTCCATTCCATTCCATTCCATTCCATTCCATTCCATTCGATTCCATTCCATTCCATTCCATTGAATTCCATTCCATTCCATTCCATTCCATGGAATTCCATTCCATTGCATTCCATTCCATTCCATTCCATTCCATTCCATTGAATTCCATTCCATTGCATTCCATTCCATTCCATTGAATTCCATTCCTTTCCATTCCATTCCATTGAATTCCATTCCATTCCATTCCATTCCATTCCATTCCATTCCATTCCATTCCATTGAATTCCATTCCATTCCATTCCATTCCATTCCATTCCATCCCATTCCATTCCATTCCATTCCATTCCGTTCTACTCGGGTTGATTCCATTCTATTCCATTCCATTCCATTCGATCCCATTTGATTCCATTCGATTCCATTCAATTCCATTCGATTCCATTCCATTCCACTCCATTCCATTCCATTGAATTCCATTCCATTCCATTCCATTTCATTCCATTCCATTCCATTCCATTAAATTCCTTTCCATTCCATTGCATTCCATTGCATTCCATTCCATTCCATTCCATTCCATTCCATTCCATTCCATTCCATTCCACTCCACACCACTCCACTCCACTCCATTCCACTCCGCTCCACTCCGGTACATTCCATTCCATTCCTTTCCATTCCATTCCATTCCATTCCGTGCTTCTCAGGTACATTCCGTTCCGTTCCATTCCATTCCATTCCATTCCATTCCGTTCCAGTGCACTCTACTCCACTCCACTCCACTCCACTCCGGTACATTCCATTCCATTCCATTCCATTCCATTCCATTCCATTTCCATTCCCATTCCATTTCCATTCCCGTTCCATTTCCATTCCCGTTTCTTTTCCATTCCCGTTCCATTTCCATTCCCGTTCCATTACCATTCCCGTTCCATTTCCATTCCCGATCCATTTCCATTCCCGTTCCTTTTCCATTCCCGTTCCATTTCCATTCCCGTTCCATTACCATTCCCGTTCCATTTCCTTTCCCGTTCCGTTTCCGTTCCCGTTCCATTTCCGTTCTCGTTCCGTTTCCGTTCCCGTTCCATTTCCATTCCCGTTCCATTTCCGTTCCCGTTCCATTTCCATTCCCGTTCCATTTCCATTCCCTTTCCATTTCCATTTCATTCCATTCCGTTCTGCTCGGGTACATTCCATTCCATTCCATTGCATTCCATTCCGTTCTGCTCCTGTCCATTCCATTCCATTCCATTCCGTTCCATTCCGTTCTACTCGGGTAGATTCCATTCCATTCCATTCCATTCCATTCCATTCCATTCCATTCCATTCTACTGGTGTCCATTCCATTCCATTCCATTCCATTCCATTCCATTCCATTCCATTCCATTCCATTGCATTCCATTCCATTCCATTCCATTCCATTCCGTTCCGTTCTACTCGGTTACATTCCATTCAATTCCATTCCATTCCGTTCTACTCGGGTAGATTCCATTCCATTCCATTCCATTCCTTTCCATTCCATTGCATTCCATTGCATTGCATTGCACTCAATTCCATTCCATTCCATTCCATTCCATTCCATTCCATTCCATTCCATTCCGTTCCGTTCAACCCGGTTACATTCCATTCAATTACATTCCATTCCGTTCTACTCGGTTACCTTCCATTCCATTCCATTCCATTCCAATCCATTCCATTCCATTCCATTCCGTTCTACTCGGGTACATTGCATTCCATTCCATTCCATTCCATTCCATTCCATTCCATTCCATTCCATTCCATTCCATTCCGTTCTACTTTGGTACATTCCATTCCATTCCATTCCATTCCATTCCATTCCATTCCATTCCATTCCATTCCATTCCAATCCATTCCGTTCCATTCCATTGAATTCCATTCCATTCCATTCCATTCCATTCCGCTGAATTCCGTTCCATTCCATTCCATTCCGTTCCGTTCCGTTCCGTTCCGTTACGTTGCGTTCCGTTCCGTTCCGTTGTGTTCCGTTCCGTTCTACTCGGGTTGATTCCATTCTATTCCATTCCATTCCAATCCATTCCGTTCCATTCCATTGAATTCCATTCAATTCCATTCCATTCCATTCCATTCCATTGAATTCCATTCCATTCCATTCTATTCCATGGAATTCCGTTCCATTCCATTCCATTCCGTTCCGTTCCGTCCCGTTCCGTTCCGTTCCGTTCCGTTGCGTTCCGTTCTGTTCTACTCGGGTTGATTCCATTCTATTCCATTCCATTCCATTCGATTCCATTCGATTGCATTCAATTCCATTCGATTCCATTCCATTCCACTCCATTCCATTCCATTGAATTCCATTCCATTCCATTCCATTCCATTCCATTCCATTCCATTCCATTCCATTAAATTCCTTTCCATTCCATTCCATTCCATTCCATTCCATTCCATTCCATTCCATTCCATTCCAATCCATTCCATTCCATTCCATTCCGTTCTACTCGGGTAGATTCCATTCCATTCCATTCCATTCCATTCCATTCCATTCCATTCCATTCCATTCCATTCCGTTCTACTTTGGTACATTCCATTCCATTCCATTCCATTCCATTCCATTCCATTCCATTCCATTCCATTCCATTCCGTTCTACTCGGGTTGATTCCATTCTATTCCATTCCATTCCATTCCATTCCATTCCATTCCATTCCATTCGATTCCATTCCATTCCCTTCCATAGAATTCCATTCCATTCCATTCCATTCCATGGAATTCCATTCCATTCCATTCCATTCCATTCCATTCCATTCTAATCCATTCCATTCCATTGAATTCCATTCCATTCCATTCCATTCCATTCCATTGAATTCCATTCCGTTCCATTCCATTCCATTGAATTCCATTCCATTCCATTCCATTCCATTCCATTCCATTCCATTCCATTCCATTCCATCCCATTCCATTCCATTCCATTCCATTCCGTTCTACTCGGGTTGATTCCATTCTATTCCATTCCATTCCATTCGATCCCATTTGATTCCATTCGATTCCATTCAATTCCATTCGATTCCATTCCATTCCACTCCATTCCATTCCATTGAATTCCATTCCATTCCATTCCATTCCATTCCATTCCATTCCATTCCATGGAATTCCATTCCATTCCATTCCATTCCATTCCATAGAATTCCATTCCATTCCATTCCATTCCACTGAATTCCGTTCCATTCCATTCCATTCCATTCCGTTCCGTTCCGTTCCGTTCCGTTCCGTTCTGTTGCGTTCCGTTCCGTTCCGTTGTGTTCCGTTCCGTTCTACTCGGGTTGATTCCATTCTATTCCATTCCATTCCAATCCATTCCATTCCATTCCATGGAATTCCATTCCATTCCATTCCATTCCATGGAATTCCGTTCCATTCCATTCCATTCCGTTCCGTTCCGTCCCGTTCCGTTCCGTTCCGTTCCGTTGCGTTCCGTTCCGTTCTACTCGGGTTGATTCCATTCTATTCCATTCCATTCCATTCGACTCCATTCGATTCCATTCGATTCCACTCCATTCCATTCCATAGAATTCCATTCCATTCCATTCCATTCCATTGAATTCCATTCCATTCCATTCCATTCCATAGAATTCCATTCCATTCCATTGAATTCCATTCCATTCCATTGCATTCCATTCCATTCCATTCCATTCCATTCCATTCCATTCCATTCCATTCTACTGGTGTCCATTCCATTCCATTCCATTCCATTCCATTCCATTCCATTCCTTTCCATTCCATTGCATTCCATTGCATTCCATTCCATTCCATTCCATTCCATTCCATTCCATTCCATTCCACTCCACTCCACTCCACTCCACTCCATTCCACTCCACTCCACTCCGGTACATTCCATTCCATTCCATTCCATTCCATTCCATTCCATTCCATTCGATTCCATTCCATTCCATTCCATTGAATTCCATTCCATTCCATTCCATTCCATGGAATTCCTTTCCATTCCATTCCATTCCATTCCATTCCATTCCATTCCATTGAATTCCATTCCATTCCATTCCATTCCATTCCATTCCATTGAATTCCATTCCGTTCCATTCCATTCCATTGAATTCCATTCCATTCCATTCCATTCCATTCCATTCCATTCCATTCCATTCCATTCCATTGAATTCCATTCCATTCCATTGAATTCCATTCCGTTCCATTCCATTCCATTGAATTCCATTCCATTCCATTCCATTCCATTCCATTCCATTCCATTCCATTCCATTCCATCCCATTCCATTCCATTCCATTCCATTCCGTTCTACTCGGGTTGATTCCATTCTATTCCATTCCATTCCATTCGATCCCATTTGATTCCATTCGATTCCATTCAATTCCATTCGATTCCATTCCATTCCACTCCATTCCATTCCATTGAATTCCATTCCATTCCATTCCATTCCATTCCATTCCATTCCATTCCATTCCATTCCATTCTACTGGTGTCCATTCCATTCCATTCCATTCCATTCCATTCCATGGAATTCCTTTCCATTCCATTCCATTCCATTCCATTCCATTCCATTCCATTGAATTCCATTCCATTCCATTCCATTCAATTCCATTGAATTCCATTCCGTTCCATTCCATTCCATTGAATTCCATTCCATTCCATTCCATTCCATTCCATTCCATTCCATTCCATTCCATTCCATTCCATTCCATTGAATTCCATTCCATTCCATTGAATTCCATTCCGTTCCATTCCATTCCATTGAATTCCATGCCATTCCATTCCATTCCATTCCATTCCATTCCATTCCATTCCATTCCATTCCATCCCATTCCATTCCATTCCATTCCATTCCGTTCTACTCGGGTTGATTCCATTCTATTCCATTCCATTCCATTCGATCCCATTTGATTCCATTCGATTCCATTCAATTCCATTCGATTCCATTCCATTCCACTCCATTCCATTCCATTGAATTCCATTCCATTCCATTCCATTCCATTCCATTCCATTCCATTCCATTCCATTCCATTCTACTGGTGTCCATTCCATTCCATTCCATTCCATTCCATTCCATTCCATTCCATTCCATTCCATTCCTTTCCATTCCATTGCATTCCATTGCATTCCATTCCATTCCATTCCATTCCATTGAATTCCATTCCATTCCATTCCATTCCATGGAATTCCGTTCCATTCCATTCCATTCCGTTCCGTTCCGTCCCGTTCCGTTCCGTTCCGTTCCGTTGCGTTCCGTTCCGTTCTACTCGGGTTGATTCCATTCTATTCCATTCCATTCCATTCGATTCCATTCGATTCCATTCGATTCCACTCCATTCCATTCCATAGAATTCCATTCCATTCCATTCCATTCCATTGAATTCCATTCCATTCCATTCCATTCCATTGAATTCCATTCCATTCCATTCCATTCCATTCCATTCCATTCCATTCCATTCCATTCCATTCTACTGGTGTCCATTCCATTCCATTCCATTCCATTGCATTCTATTGCATTCCATTCCATTCCATTCCATTCCATTCCATTCCATTCCACTCCACTCCACTCCACTCCACTCCATTCCACTCCACTCCACTCCGGTACATTCCATTCCATTCCATTCCATTCCATTCCATTCCATTCCGTGCTTCTCGGGTACATTCCGTTCCGTTCCATTCCATTCCATTCCATTCCATTCCGTTCCAGTGCACTCCACTCCACTCAACTCCACTCCACTCCGGTACATTCCATTCCATTCCATTCCATTCCATTCCATTCCATTTCCATTCCCATTCCATTTCCATTCCCGTTCCATTTCCATTCCCGTTTCTTTTCCATTCCCGTTCCATTTCCATTCCAGTTCCATTACCATTCCCGTTCCATTTCCATTCCCGATCCATTTCCATCCCCGTTCCATTTCCATTCCCGTTCCATTTCCATTCCCGTTCCATTACCATTCCCGTTCCATTTCCGTTCCCGTTCCGTTTCCGTTCCCGTTCCATTTCCGTTCTCGTTCCGTTTCCGTTCCCGTTCCATTTCCATTCCCGTTCCATTTCCGTTCCCGTTCCATTTCCATTCCCGTTCCATTTCCATTCCCTTTCCATTTCCATTTCATTCCATTCCGTTCTGCTCGGGTACATTCCATTCCATTCCATTGCATTCCATTCCGTTCTGCTCCTGTCCATTCCATTCCATTCCATTCCGTTCCATTCCGTTCTACTCGGGTAGATTCCATTCCATTCCATTCCATTCCATTCCATTCCATTCCATTCCATTCCATTCCATTCAACTGGTGTCCATTCCATTCCATTCCATTCCATTGCATTCCATTCCATTCCATTCCATTCCGTTCCGTTCTACTCGGTTACATTCCATTCAATTCCATTCCATTCCGTTCTACTCGGGTAGATTCCATTCCATTCCATTCCATTCCTTTCCATTCCATTGCATTCCATTGCATTGCATTGCACTCAATTCCATTCCATTCCATTCCATTCCATTCCATTCCATTCCATTCCATTCCGTTCCGTTCAACTCGGTTACATTCCATTCAATTACATTCCATTCCGTTCTACTCGGTTTCATTCCATTCCATTCCATTCCATTCCATTCCATGGAATTCCATTCCATTCCATTCCATTCCATTCCATTCCATTCCATTGAATTCCATTCCATTCCATTCCATTCCATTCCATTCCATTCCATAGAATTCCATTCCATTCCATTCCATTCCATGGAATTCCGTTCCATTCCATTCCATTCCGTTCCTTTCCGTCCCGTTCCGTTCCGTTCCGTTCCGTTGCGTTCCGTTCCGTTCTACTCGGGTTGATTCCATTCTATTCCATTCCATTCCATTCGATCCCATTTGATTCCATTCGATTCCATTCAATTCCATTCGATTCCATTCCATTCCACTCCATTCCATTCCATTGAATTCCATTCCATTCCATTCCATTCCATTCCATTCCATTCCATGGAATTCCATTCCTTTCCATTCCATGGAATTCCATTCCATTCCATTCCATTCCATTCCATAGAATTCCATTCCATTCCATTCCATTCCACTGAATTCCGTTCCATTCCATTCCATTCCGTTCCGTTCCGTTCCGTTCCGTTGCGTTCCGTTCCGTTCCGTTGTGTTCCGTTCCGTTCTACTCGGGTTGATTCCATTCTATTCCATTCCATTCCAATCCATTCCGTTCCATTCCATTGAATTCCATTCCATTCCATTCCATTCCATTCCATTCCATTCCATTCCATTCCATTCCATTGAATTCCATTCCATTCCATTCCATTCCATTCCATTCCATTCCATGGAATTCCATTCCATTCCATTCCATTCCATGGAATTCCGTTCCATTCCATTCCATTCCGTTCCTTTCCGTCCCATTCCGTTCCGTTCCGTTCCGTTGCGTTCCGTTCCGTTCTACTCGGGTTGATTCCATTCTATTCCATTCCATTCCATTCGATTCCATTCGATTCCATTCGATTCCACTCCATTCCATTCAATAGAATTCCATTCCATTCCATTCCATTCCATTGAATTCCATTCCATTCCATTCCATTCCATAGAATTCCATTCCATTCCATTCCATTCCATTGAATTCCATTCCATTCCATTCCATTCCATTCCATTCCATTCCATTCGATTCCATTCCATTCCATTCCATTGAATTCCATTCCATTCCATTCCATTCCATGGAATTCCATTCCATTGCATTCCATTCCATTCCATTCCATTCCATTCCATTGAATTCCATTCCATTGCATTCCATTCCATTCCATTGAATTCCATTCCTTTCCATTCCATTCCATTGAATTCCATTCCATTCCATTCCATTCCATTCCATTCCATTCCATTCCATTCCATTGAATTCCATTCCATTCCATTCCATTCCATTCCATTCCATCCCATTCCATTCCATTCCATTCCATTCCGTTCTACTCGGGTTGATTCCATTCTATTCCATTCCATTCCATTCGATCCCATTTGATTCCATTCGATTCCATTCAATTCCATTCGATTCCATTCCATTCCACTCCATTCCATTCCATTGAATTCCATTCCATTCCATTCCATTTCATTCCATTCCATTCCATTCCATTAAATTCCTTTCCATTCCATTGCATTCCATTGCATTCCATTCCATTCCATTCCATTCCATTCCATTCCATTCCATTCCATTCCACTCCACACCACTCCACTCCACTCCATTCCACTCCGCTCCACTCCGGTACATTCCATTCCATTCCTTTCCATTCCATTCCATTCCATTCCGTGCTTCTCAGGTACATTCCGTTCCGTTCCATTCCATTCCATTCCATTCCATTCCGTTCCAGTGCACTCTACTCCACTCCACTCCACTCCACTCCGGTACATTCCATTCCATTCCATTCCATTCCATTCCATTCCATTTCCATTCCCATTCCATTTCCATTCCCGTTCCATTTCCATTCCCGTTTCTTTTCCATTCCCGTTCCATTTCCATTCCCGTTCCATTACCATTCCCGTTCCATTTCCATTCCCGATCCATTTCCATTCCCGTTCCTTTTCCATTC
This sequence comes from Gorilla gorilla gorilla, assembly GCF_029281585.2. Taxonomy (NCBI): domain Eukaryota; kingdom Metazoa; phylum Chordata; class Mammalia; order Primates; family Hominidae; genus Gorilla; species Gorilla gorilla. The sequence continues at coordinate 9,958,190 of NC_073238.2, read as the reverse complement.
CCGTTCCATTTCCATTCCCGTTCCATTACCATTCCCGTTCCATTTCCTTTCCCGTTCCGTTTCCGTTCCCGTTCCATTTCCGTTCTCGTTCCGTTTCCGTTCCCGTTCCATTTCGATTCCCGTTCCATTTCCGTTCCCGTTCCATTTCCATTCCCGTTCCATTTCCATTCCCTTTCCATTTCCATTTCATTCCATTCCGTTCTGCTCGGGTACATTCCATTCCATTCCATTGCATTCCATTCCGTTCTGCTCCTGTCCATTCCATTCCATTCCATTCCGTTCCATTCCGTTCTACTCGGGTAGATTCCATTCCATTCCATTCCATTCCATTCCATTCCATTCCATTCCATTCTACTGGTGTCCATTCCATTCCATTCCATTCCATTCCATTCCATTCCATTCCATTCCATTCCATTGCATTCCATTCCATTCCATTCCATTCCATTCCGTTCCGTTCTACTCGGTTACATTCCATTCAATTCCATTCCATTCCGTTCTACTCGGGTAGATTCCATTCCATTCCATTCCATTCCTTTCCATTCCATTGCATTCCATTGCATTGCATTGCACTCAATTCCATTCCATTCCATTCCATTCCATTCCATTCCATTCCATTCCATTCCGTTCCGTTCAACCCGGTTACATTCCATTCAATTACATTCCATTCCGTTCTACTCGGTTACCTTCCATTCCATTCCATTCCATTCCAATCCATTCCATTCCATTCCATTCCGTTCTACTCGGGTACATTGCATTCCATTCCATTCCATTCCATTCCATTCCATTCCATTCCATTCCATTCCATTCCATTCCATTCCGTTCTACTTTGGTACATTCCATTCCATTCCATTCCATTCCATTCCATTCCATTCCATTCCATTCCATTCCATTCCAATCCATTCCGTTCCATTCCATTGAATTCCATTCCATTCCATTCCATTCCATTCCACTGAATTCCGTTCCATTCCATTCCATTCCGTTCCGTTCCGTTCCGTTCCGTTACGTTGCGTTCCGTTCCGTTCCGTTGTGTTCCGTTCCGTTCTACTCGGGTTGATTCCATTCTATTCCATTCCATTCCAATCCATTCCGTTCCATTCCATTGAATTCCATTCAATTCCATTCCATTCCATTCCATTCCATTGAATTCCATTCCATTCCATTCTATTCCATGGAATTCCGTTCCATTCCATTCCATTCCGTTCCGTTCCGTCCCGTTCCGTTCCGTTCCGTTCCGTTGCGTTCCGTTCTGTTCTACTCGGGTTGATTCCATTCTATTCCATTCCATTCCATTCGATTCCATTCGATTGCATTCAATTCCATTCGATTCCATTCCATTCCACTCCATTCCATTCCATTGAATTCCATTCCATTCCATTCCATTCCATTCCATTCCATTCCATTCCATTCCATTAAATTCCTTTCCATTCCATTCCATTCCATTCCATTCCATTCCATTCCATTCCATTCCATTCCAATCCATTCCATTCCATTCCATTCCGTTCTACTCGGGTAGATTCCATTCCATTCCATTCCATTCCATTCCATTCCATTCCATTCCATTCCATTCCATTCCGTTCTACTTTGGTACATTCCATTCCATTCCATTCCATTCCATTCCATTCCATTCCATTCCATTCCATTCCATTCCGTTCTACTCGGGTTGATTCCATTCTATTCCATTCCATTCCATTCCATTCCATTCCATTCCATTCCATTCGATTCCATTCCATTCCCTTCCATAGAATTCCATTCCATTCCATTCCATTCCATGGAATTCCATTCCATTCCATTCCATTCCATTCCATTCCATTCTAATCCATTCCATTCCATTGAATTCCATTCCATTCCATTCCATTCCATTCCATTGAATTCCATTCCGTTCCATTCCATTCCATTGAATTCCATTCCATTCCATTCCATTCCATTCCATTCCATTCCATTCCATTCCATTCCATCCCATTCCATTCCATTCCATTCCATTCCGTTCTACTCGGGTTGATTCCATTCTATTCCATTCCATTCCATTCGATCCCATTTGATTCCATTCGATTCCATTCAATTCCATTCGATTCCATTCCATTCCACTCCATTCCATTCCATTGAATTCCATTCCATTCCATTCCATTCCATTCCATTCCATTCCATTCCATGGAATTCCATTCCATTCCATTCCATTCCATTCCATAGAATTCCATTCCATTCCATTCCATTCCACTGAATTCCGTTCCATTCCATTCCATTCCATTCCGTTCCGTTCCGTTCCGTTCCGTTCCGTTCTGTTGCGTTCCGTTCCGTTCCGTTGTGTTCCGTTCCGTTCTACTCGGGTTGATTCCATTCTATTCCATTCCATTCCAATCCATTCCATTCCATTCCATGGAATTCCATTCCATTCCATTCCATTCCATGGAATTCCGTTCCATTCCATTCCATTCCGTTCCGTTCCGTCCCGTTCCGTTCCGTTCCGTTCCGTTGCGTTCCGTTCCGTTCTACTCGGGTTGATTCCATTCTATTCCATTCCATTCCATTCGACTCCATTCGATTCCATTCGATTCCACTCCATTCCATTCCATAGAATTCCATTCCATTCCATTCCATTCCATTGAATTCCATTCCATTCCATTCCATTCCATAGAATTCCATTCCATTCCATTGAATTCCATTCCATTCCATTGCATTCCATTCCATTCCATTCCATTCCATTCCATTCCATTCCATTCCATTCCATTCTACTGGTGTCCATTCCATTCCATTCCATTCCATTCCATTCCATTCCATTCCTTTCCATTCCATTGCATTCCATTGCATTCCATTCCATTCCATTCCATTCCATTCCATTCCATTCCATTCCACTCCACTCCACTCCACTCCACTCCATTCCACTCCACTCCACTCCGGTACATTCCATTCCATTCCATTCCATTCCATTCCATTCCATTCCATTCGATTCCATTCCATTCCATTCCATTGAATTCCATTCCATTCCATTCCATTCCATGGAATTCCTTTCCATTCCATTCCATTCCATTCCATTCCATTCCATTCCATTGAATTCCATTCCATTCCATTCCATTCCATTCCATTCCATTGAATTCCATTCCGTTCCATTCCATTCCATTGAATTCCATTCCATTCCATTCCATTCCATTCCATTCCATTCCATTCCATTCCATTCCATTGAATTCCATTCCATTCCATTGAATTCCATTCCGTTCCATTCCATTCCATTGAATTCCATTCCATTCCATTCCATTCCATTCCATTCCATTCCATTCCATTCCATCCCATTCCATTCCATTCCATTCCATTCCGTTCTACTCGGGTTGATTCCATTCTATTCCATTCCATTCCATTCGATCCCATTTGATTCCATTCGATTCCATTCAATTCCATTCGATTCCATTCCATTCCACTCCATTCCATTCCATTGAATTCCATTCCATTCCATTCCATTCCATTCCATTCCATTCCATTCCATTCCATTCTACTGGTGTCCATTCCATTCCATTCCATTCCATTCCATTCCATGGAATTCCTTTCCATTCCATTCCATTCCATTCCATTCCATTCCATTCCATTGAATTCCATTCCATTCCATTCCATTCAATTCCATTGAATTCCATTCCGTTCCATTCCATTCCATTGAATTCCATTCCATTCCATTCCATTCCATTCCATTCCATTCCATTCCATTCCATTCCATTCCATTCCATTGAATTCCATTCCATTCCATTGAATTCCATTCCGTTCCATTCCATTCCATTGAATTCCATGCCATTCCATTCCATTCCATTCCATTCCATTCCATTCCATTCCATTCCATTCCATCCCATTCCATTCCATTCCATTCCATTCCGTTCTACTCGGGTTGATTCCATTCTATTCCATTCCATTCCATTCGATCCCATTTGATTCCATTCGATTCCATTCAATTCCATTCGATTCCATTCCATTCCACTCCATTCCATTCCATTGAATTCCATTCCATTCCATTCCATTCCATTCCATTCCATTCCATTCCATTCCATTCCATTCTACTGGTGTCCATTCCATTCCATTCCATTCCATTCCATTCCATTCCATTCCATTCCATTCCATTCCTTTCCATTCCATTGCATTCCATTGCATTCCATTCCATTCCATTCCATTCCATTGAATTCCATTCCATTCCATTCCATTCCATGGAATTCCGTTCCATTCCATTCCATTCCGTTCCGTTCCGTCCCGTTCCGTTCCGTTCCGTTCCGTTGCGTTCCGTTCCGTTCTACTCGGGTTGATTCCATTCTATTCCATTCCATTCCATTCGATTCCATTCGATTCCATTCGATTCCACTCCATTCCATTCCATAGAATTCCATTCCATTCCATTCCATTCCATTGAATTCCATTCCATTCCATTCCATTCCATTGAATTCCATTCCATTCCATTCCATTCCATTCCATTCCATTCCATTCCATTCCATTCTACTGGTGTCCATTCCATTCCATTCCATTCCATTGCATTCTATTGCATTCCATTCCATTCCATTCCATTCCATTCCATTCCATTCCACTCCACTCCACTCCACTCCACTCCATTCCACTCCACTCCACTCCGGTACATTCCATTCCATTCCATTCCATTCCATTCCATTCCATTCCGTGCTTCTCGGGTACATTCCGTTCCGTTCCATTCCATTCCATTCCATTCCATTCCGTTCCAGTGCACTCCACTCCACTCAACTCCACTCCACTCCGGTACATTCCATTCCATTCCATTCCATTCCATTCCATTCCATTTCCATTCCCATTCCATTTCCATTCCCGTTCCATTTCCATTCCCGTTTCTTTTCCATTCCCGTTCCATTTCCATTCCAGTTCCATTACCATTCCCGTTCCATTTCCATTCCCGATCCATTTCCATCCCCGTTCCATTTCCATTCCCGTTCCATTTCCATTCCCGTTCCATTACCATTCCCGTTCCATTTCCGTTCCCGTTCCGTTTCCGTTCCCGTTCCATTTCCGTTCTCGTTCCGTTTCCGTTCCCGTTCCATTTCCATTCCCGTTCCATTTCCGTTCCCGTTCCATTTCCATTCCCGTTCCATTTCCATTCCCTTTCCATTTCCATTTCATTCCATTCCGTTCTGCTCGGGTACATTCCATTCCATTCCATTGCATTCCATTCCGTTCTGCTCCTGTCCATTCCATTCCATTCCATTCCGTTCCATTCCGTTCTACTCGGGTAGATTCCATTCCATTCCATTCCATTCCATTCCATTCCATTCCATTCCATTCCATTCCATTCAACTGGTGTCCATTCCATTCCATTCCATTCCATTGCATTCCATTCCATTCCATTCCATTCCGTTCCGTTCTACTCGGTTACATTCCATTCAATTCCATTCCATTCCGTTCTACTCGGGTAGATTCCATTCCATTCCATTCCATTCCTTTCCATTCCATTGCATTCCATTGCATTGCATTGCACTCAATTCCATTCCATTCCATTCCATTCCATTCCATTCCATTCCATTCCATTCCGTTCCGTTCAACTCGGTTACATTCCATTCAATTACATTCCATTCCGTTCTACTCGGTTTCATTCCATTCCATTCCATTCCATTCCATTCCATGGAATTCCATTCCATTCCATTCCATTCCATTCCATTCCATTCCATTGAATTCCATTCCATTCCATTCCATTCCATTCCATTCCATTCCATAGAATTCCATTCCATTCCATTCCATTCCATGGAATTCCGTTCCATTCCATTCCATTCCGTTCCTTTCCGTCCCGTTCCGTTCCGTTCCGTTCCGTTGCGTTCCGTTCCGTTCTACTCGGGTTGATTCCATTCTATTCCATTCCATTCCATTCGATCCCATTTGATTCCATTCGATTCCATTCAATTCCATTCGATTCCATTCCATTCCACTCCATTCCATTCCATTGAATTCCATTCCATTCCATTCCATTCCATTCCATTCCATTCCATGGAATTCCATTCCTTTCCATTCCATGGAATTCCATTCCATTCCATTCCATTCCATTCCATAGAATTCCATTCCATTCCATTCCATTCCACTGAATTCCGTTCCATTCCATTCCATTCCGTTCCGTTCCGTTCCGTTCCGTTGCGTTCCGTTCCGTTCCGTTGTGTTCCGTTCCGTTCTACTCGGGTTGATTCCATTCTATTCCATTCCATTCCAATCCATTCCGTTCCATTCCATTGAATTCCATTCCATTCCATTCCATTCCATTCCATTCCATTCCATTCCATTCCATTCCATTGAATTCCATTCCATTCCATTCCATTCCATTCCATTCCATTCCATGGAATTCCATTCCATTCCATTCCATTCCATGGAATTCCGTTCCATTCCATTCCATTCCGTTCCTTTCCGTCCCATTCCGTTCCGTTCCGTTCCGTTGCGTTCCGTTCCGTTCTACTCGGGTTGATTCCATTCTATTCCATTCCATTCCATTCGATTCCATTCGATTCCATTCGATTCCACTCCATTCCATTCAATAGAATTCCATTCCATTCCATTCCATTCCATTGAATTCCATTCCATTCCATTCCATTCCATAGAATTCCATTCCATTCCATTCCATTCCATTGAATTCCATTCCATTCCATTCCATTCCATTCCATTCCATTCCATTCCATTCCATTCTACTGGTGTCCATTCCATTCCATTCCATTCGATCCCATTCGATTCCATTCGATTCCATTCGATTCCACTCCATTCCATTCCATTGAATTCCATTGAATTCCATTCCATTCCATTCCATTCCACTCCACTCCACTCCACTCCACTCCATTCCACTCCACTCCACTCCGGTACATTCCATTCCATTCCATTCCATTCCATTCCATTCCATTCCATTCCATTCCGTGCTTCTCGGGTACATTCCGTTCCGTTCCATTCCATTCCATTCCATTCCATTCCGTTCCAGTGCACTCTACTCCACTCCACTCCACTCCACTCCACTCCGGTACATTCCATTCCATTCCATTCCATTCCATTTCCATTCCCATTCCATTTCCATTCCCGTTCCATTTCCATTCCCGTTTCTTTTCCATTCCCGTTCCATTTCCATTCCAGTTCCATTACCATTCCCGTTCCATTTCCATTCCCGATCCATTTCCATTCCCGTTCCATTTCCATTCCCGTTCCATTTCCATTCCCGTTCCATTACCATTCCCGTTCCATTTCCGTTCCCGTTCCGTTTCCCTTCCCGTTCCATTTCCGTTCTCGTTCCGTTTCCGTTCCCGTTCCATTTCCATTCCCGTTCCATTTCCGTTCCCGTTCCATTTCCATTCCCGTTCCATTTCCATTCCCTTTCCATTTCCATTTCATTCCATTCCGTTCTGCTCGGGTACATTCCATTCCATTCCATTGCATTCCATTCCGTTCTGCTCCTGTCCATTCCATTCCATTCCATTCCGTTCCATTCCGTTCTACTCGGGTAGATTCCATTCCATTCCATTCCATTCCATTCCATTCCATTCCATTCCATTGCATTCCATTCCATTCCATTCCATTCCGTTCCGTTCTACTCGGTTACATTCCATTCAATTCCATTCCATTCCGTTCTACTCGGGTAGATTCCATTCCATTCCATTCCATTCCTTTCCATTCCATTGCATTCCATTGCATTGCATTGCACTCAATTCCATTCCATTCCATTCCATTCCATTCCATTCCATTCCATTCCATTCCATTCCGTTCCGTTCAACTCGGTTACATTCCATTCAATTACATTCCATTCCGTTCTACTCGGTTTCATTCCATTTCATTCCATTCCATTCCATTCCATTCCATTCCAATCCATTCCATTCCATTCCATTCCGTTCTACTCGGGTACATTCCATTCCATTCCATTCCATTCCATTCCATTCCATTCCATTCCATTCCATTCCGTTCTACTTTGGTACATTCCATTCCATTCCATTCCATTCCATTCCATTCCATTACATTACATTACATTCCATTCCATTCCGTTCTACTCGGGTTGATTCCATTCTATTCCATTCCATTCCATTCCATTCCATTCCATTCCATTCCATTCGATTCCATTCCATTCCATTCCATAGAATTCCATTCCATTCCATTCCATTCCATGGAATTCCATTCCATTCCATTCCATTCCATTCCATTCCATTCCATTCCATTCTATTCCATTCCATTCCATTGAATTCCATTCCATTCCATTCCATTCCATTCCATTGAATTCCATTCCATTCCATTCCATTCCATTCCATTCCATTCCATTCCATTCCATTCTATTCCATTCCATTCCATTGAATTCCATTCCATTCCATTCCATTCCATTCCATTGAATTCCATTCCATTCCATTCCATTCCATTCCATTCCATTGAATTCCATTCCGTTCCATTCCATTCCATTGAATTCCATTCCATTCCATTCCATTCCATTCCATTCCATTCCATTCCATTCCATTCCATTGAATTCCATTCCATTCCATTGAATTCCATTCCGTTCCATTCCATTCCATTGAATTCCATTCCATTCCATTCCATTCCATTCCATTCCATTCCATTCCATTCCATCCCATTCCATTCCATTCCATTCCATTCCGTTCTACTCGGGTTGATTCCATTCTATTCCATTCCATTCCATTCGATCCCATTTGATTCCATTCGATTCCATTCAATTCCATTCGATTCCATTCCATTCCACTCCATTCCATTCCATTGAATTCCATTCCATTCCATTCCATTCCATTCCATTCCATTCCATTCCATTCCATTCCATTCTACTGGTGTCCATTCCATTCCATTCCATTCCATTCCATTCCATGGAATTCCTTTCCATTCCATTCCATTCCATTCCATTCCATTCCATTCCATTGAATTCCATTCCATTCCATTCCATTCAATTCCATAGAATTCCATTCCGTTCCATTCCATTCCATTGAATTCCATTCCATTCCATTCCATTCCATTCCATTCCATTCCATTCCATTCCATTCCATTCCATTGAATTCCATTCCATTCCATTGAATTCCATTCCGTTCCATTCCATTCCATTGAATTCCATGCCATTCCATTCCATTCCATTCCATTCCATTCCTTTCCATTCCATTCCATTCCATCCCATTCCATTCCATTCCATTCCATTCCGTTCTACTCGGGTTGATTCCATTCTATTCCATTCCATTCCATTCGATCCCATTTGATTCCATTCGATTCCATTCAATTCCATTCGATTCCATTCCATTCCACTCCATTCCATTCCATTGAATTCCATTCCATTCCATTCCATTCCATTCCATTCCATTCCATTCCATTCCATTCTACTGGTGTCCATTCCATTCCATTCCATTCCATTCCATTCCATTCCATTCCATTCCTTTCCATTCCATTGCATTCCATTGCATTCCATTCCATTCCATTCCATTCCATTGAATTCCATTCCATTCCATTCCATTCCATGGAATTCCGTTCCATTCCATTCCATTCCGTTCCGTTCCGTCCCGTTCCGTTCCGTTCCGTTCCGTTCCGTTGCGTTCCGTTCCGTTCTACTCGGGTTGATTCCATTCTATTCCATTCCATTCCATTCGATTCCATTCGATTCCATTCGATTCCACTCCATTCCATTCCATAGAATTCCATTCCATTCCATTCCATTCCATTGAATTCCATTCCATTCCATTCCATTCCATTGAATTCCATTCCATTCCATTCCATTCCATTCCATTCCATTCCATTCCATTCCATTCTACTGGTGTCCATTCCATTCCATTCCATTCCATTGCATTCTATTGCATTCCATTCCATTCCATTCCATTCCATTCCATTCCATTCCACTCCACTCCACTCCACTCCACTCCATTCCACTCCACTCCACTCCGGTACATTCCATTCCATTCCATTCCATTCCATTCCATTCCATTCCGTGCTTCTCGGGTACATTCCGTTCCGTTCCATTCCATTCCATTCCATTCCATTCCGTTCCAGTGCACTCCACTCCACTCAACTCCACTCCACTCCGGTACATTCCATTCCATTCCATTCCATTCCATTCCATTCCATTTCCATTCCCATTCCATTTCCATTCCCGTTCCATTTCCATTCCCGTTTCTTTTCCATTCCCGTTCCATTTCCATTCCAGTTCCATTACCATTCCCGTTCCATTTCCATTCCCGATCCATTTCCATCCCCGTTCCATTTCCATTCCCGTTCCATTTCCATTCCCGTTCCATTACCATTCCCGTTCCATTTCCGTTCCCGTTCCGTTTCCGTTCCCGTTCCATTTCCGTTCTCGTTCCGTTTCCGTTCCCGTTCCATTTCCATTCCCGTTCCATTTCCGTTCCCGTTCCATTTCCATTCCCGTTCCATTTCCATTCCCTTTCCATTTCCATTTCATTCCATTCCGTTCTGCTCGGGTACATTCCATTCCATTCCATTGCATTCCATTCCGTTCTGCTCCTGTCCATTCCATTCCATTCCATTCCGTTCCATTCCGTTCTACTCGGGTAGATTCCATTCCATTCCATTCCATTCCATTCCATTCCATTCCATTCCATTCCATTCCATTCAACTGGTGTCCATTCCATTCCATTCCATTCCATTGCATTCCATTCCATTCCATTCCATTCCGTTCCGTTCTACTCGGTTACATTCCATTCAATTCCATTCCATTCCGTTCTACTCGGGTAGATTCCATTCCATTCCATTCCATTCCTTTCCATTCCATTGCATTCCATTGCATTGCATTGCACTCAATTCCATTCCATTCCATTCCATTCCATTCCATTCCATTCCATTCCGTTCCGTTCAACTCGGTTACATTCCATTCAATTACATTCCATTCCGTTCTACTCGGTTTCATTCCATTCCATTCCATTCCATTCCATTCCATTCCATGGAATTCCATTCCATTCCATTCCATTCCATTCCATTCCATTCCATTGAATTCCATTCCATTCCATTCCATTCCATTCCATTCCATTCCATAGAATTCCATTCCATTCCATTCCATTCCATGGAATTCCGTTCCATTCCATTCCATTCCGTTCCTTTCCGTCCCGTTCCGTTCCGTTCCGTTCCGTTGCGTTCCGTTCCGTTCTACTCGGGTTGATTCCATTCTATTCCATTCCATTCCATTCGATCCCATTTGATTCCATTCGATTCCATTCAATTCCATTCGATTCCATTCCATTCCACTCCATTCCATTCCATTGAATTCCATTCCATTCCATTCCATTCCATTCCATTCCATTCCATGGAATTCCATTCCTTTCCATTCCATGGAATTCCATTCCATTCCATTCCATTCCATTCCATAGAATTCCATTCCATTCCATTCCATTCCACTGAATTCCGTTCCATTCCATTCCATTCCGTTCCGTTCCGTTCCGTTCCGTTGCGTTCCGTTCCGTTCCGTTGTGTTCCGTTCCGTTCTACTCGGGTTGATTCCATTCTATTCCATTCCATTCCAATCCATTCCGTTCCATTCCATTGAATTCCATTCCATTCCATTCCATTCCATTCCATTCCATTCCATTCCATTCCATTCCATTGAATTCCATTCCATTCCATTCCATTCCATTCCATTCCATTCCATGGAATTCCATTCCATTCCATTCCATTCCATGGAATTCCGTTCCATTCCATTCCATTCCGTTCCTTTCCGTCCCATTCCGTTCCGTTCCGTTCCGTTGCGTTCCGTTCCGTTCTACTCGGGTTGATTCCATTCTATTCCATTCCATTCCATTCGATTCCATTCGATTCCATTCGATTCCACTCCATTCCATTCAATAGAATTCCATTCCATTCCATTCCATTCCATTGAATTCCATTCCATTCCATTCCATTCCATAGAATTCCATTCCATTCCATTCCATTCCATTGAATTCCATTCCATTCCATTCCATTCCATTCCATTCCATTCCATTCCATTCCATTCTACTGGTGTCCATTCCATTCCATTCCATTCGATCCCATTCGATTCCATTCGATTCCATTCGATTCCACTCCATTCCATTCCATTGAATTCCATTGAATTCCATTCCATTCCATTCCATTCCACTCCACTCCACTCCACTCCACTCCATTCCACTCCACTCCACTCCGGTACATTCCATTCCATTCCATTCCATTCCATTCCATTCCATTCCATTCCATTCCGTGCTTCTCGGGTACATTCCGTTCCGTTCCATTCCATTCCATTCCATTCCATTCCGTTCCAGTGCACTCTACTCCACTCCACTCCACTCCACTCCACTCCGGTACATTCCATTCCATTCCATTCCATTCCATTTCCATTCCCATTCCATTTCCATTCCCGTTCCATTTCCATTCCCGTTTCTTTTCCATTCCCGTTCCATTTCCATTCCAGTTCCATTACCATTCCCGTTCCATTTCCATTCCCGATCCATTTCCATTCCCGTTCCATTTCCATTCCCGTTCCATTTCCATTCCCGTTCCATTACCATTCCCGTTCCATTTCCGTTCCCGTTCCGTTTCCCTTCCCGTTCCATTTCCGTTCTCGTTCCGTTTCCGTTCCCGTTCCATTTCCATTCCCGTTCCATTTCCGTTCCCGTTCCATTTCCATTCCCGTTCCATTTCCATTCCCTTTCCATTTCCATTTCATTCCATTCCGTTCTGCTCGGGTACATTCCATTCCATTCCATTGCATTCCATTCCGTTCTGCTCCTGTCCATTCCATTCCATTCCATTCCGTTCCATTCCGTTCTACTCGGGTAGATTCCATTCCATTCCATTCCATTCCATTCCATTCCATTCCATTCCATTGCATTCCATTCCATTCCATTCCATTCCGTTCCGTTCTACTCGGTTACATTCCATTCAATTCCATTCCATTCCGTTCTACTCGGGTAGATTCCATTCCATTCCATTCCATTCCTTTCCATTCCATTGCATTCCATTGCATTGCATTGCACTCAATTCCATTCCATTCCATTCCATTCCATTCCATTCCATTCCATTCCATTCCATTCCGTTCCGTTCAACTCGGTTACATTCCATTCAATTACATTCCATTCCGTTCTACTCGGTTTCATTCCATTTCATTCCATTCCATTCCATTCCATTCCATTCCAATCCATTCCATTCCATTCCATTCCGTTCTACTCGGGTACATTCCATTCCATTCCATTCCATTCCATTCCATTCCATTCCATTCCATTCCATTCCGTTCTACTTTGGTACATTCCATTCCA